>NC_088711.1:47704807-48010879 GCF_963576615.1 Watersipora subatra | reverse complement strand
ATAATATTTTATGATCTCTATGGATGAAACTCAAGATTTTCCCATTCAACTTTCCATAGCAAGACTCTGTTAACTGCTCTAACCAAATGCCTTCAGAATGCTTTCAATAAGAGTGGTGTGCTGTCACGTTAAAAATATATCGCGTGAAGGAAGAGTTACAATAACTGACTGCCAGAGCTCCACGTGTTACCTAAAGCTGATTTATATTGAAAAGCTGATTGACTTCTAGCAACGCCGGGTTCAAGTGGCAATCTTAAAAATTTCATGTTTTCAATAATGACAATGGTTAGACCTGTGTGATATTTTAAATAATATTAGTACAGCGTGTAACAGGAATTTGTATGCTTTCAAATTAATACGAACAGATGTAAATCTTTAAAATATTGTGGTAAAATAAGTCAAGCAAAAATGACATTGTAACTGGTGATCTTGCAATATTGTGACAACATTGCCTCCTTAAATTCCAGAGCAACTCAAAAGGATTTTATAGCCACATTTGTAAGCTTTAACTGGCTGAATTCCAGGTTTAGAACAAAAAGACTGCATTGTGAGTATGAAAGATATGCAGAGAAACTAAGATAGTTGCCCAAGCTCCTGGACGTGTCTGAAAACATTTTAAATCAGGCCCTTCAGCAGAGGAAACCGCTAATTTGGTTCACTCATGAGATTCAAATTGTATTAACTAAATGCTATTATTTGACACTCTGTATAATTTTAATAACTATTGGTTTTTTAAAGAATGCTATAAAGAGCCACACCTGTACTATTAATTTACAATTGTACAAAGTCGTAAGCTGTCCTAAGATAATTGAAAATATCCCACACATCTATTAATTGTTATTATTGAAAACTTCATCACCGAAAATTATGAAAATCACTACTTGATCAGGTTAAAAGAGAAAGTATAAGATATGAGAGAGAAGATGATATGACAGCATAATCTCTGTTGTTGTGTAGACAGTTAGTTTTGCACCACTCAGCATGCTTAGCAAATTTAGATAAGAAGCTGCCTAAATGTTTAAAGGAGAGAAAAACTCGGTTGTCTACAGACAGAACCATTGGTACATTTGTATCATAATTTAAATTACTATGACTGAAAGGTAGCATAATGGTTAGCTACAAACATGTTGATTGGTCAAAGAGTGTATACAAAAAATTCTTATTATATTAAGTCTGTCGATATATTTTAAGAAATTGTTATGCTAGTCTTTCTCAATAATTTCGACACAAAATCAGACTATTGCTTAATTCAATCATGATCAGATTTGTGTCTGAATCAATAAATCCTCATGACATAATTGTTTTATTTTTAAGAGATGGGAATAAGAGAGGTTTGAATTCAAGTCTCAGATACTTCATTTCTATTTTTAAACACCATCACAGTAAAAGAGAGTCAGCAGTTATCAGTTTTCTGCAAGCAAAAATATTTTTCACAAGTTTTAAACTTCAAAAAATATTTTAATTTAATCTCATATAATTTTTTTATTAATAAATTTGAATGATTGACTGTTATTTGTTGCTATTTTATTATGTTTAACAATTTATCAATTTTTATTATTTGCAGTTACATTATCATAAACACTACTAATATTTGGCAACCCCAGTATTTGACCTCTCATCCTACTCCACACAATTTTTAATTTCCTGAAAGATGTGAGGTCAAAAAAATCGAAAAGAGTATTAGTTTTAATTGCAGGCAAATAAATACCATAAAAAACATTCTCAGCAAATAAATAGTATAAATTGTATTGTATAATTGTTATTACATTATTAATTTTGCAGGTTACTACGATTATGTATTCCCAATCAATGTTACATCATTCATTGTTGAAAGTGCAGATCGTACTCTCAGTGTTCAGTGTGTAGCCACCAATGATGTTGGTTCCATCACTGTAACAAGTAAACTTAATGTGTATGGTAAGTCATTCACGTCATGCCTTAAAAATTCTCATAAACTTTAAGTGCGATTTAACATTTTTAAGTTAAGTTATCTAACTTAAGCATATTTAAGTCTTTAAATATGCTTTAAGGACTTTAAATGTGCTTTAAAAACGTTAAATGTGCTTTAACAAACTAGACAAACATGGTCGCAAAAACATGTCACATGCCAGAATTCATATAGGTAAACAAAGAGTGTATATACAAATACAATGCAATCACCAAAATTTAATATGACAGACTTTTGTCTTTGCTCCATTTCAGCATGTCTATACTGTGCTAACCAAATATTTGCCAGATCTCTCAAATCTACAAATTTGAAATTCATCTTCATGGACCCTGATCATAAACCTTTTTGGTCAACAAACTTATCTTCTCCTTCTTTTCAGCATTTACCATTACCTCTCATTTTACATTAGATTACCTCAATACCGTTCAAAAGAGTAAATCCCAGCCTAAACAACCTCTTATCTGAAGGAACCACTTCCTCTGTAAAATCATTTAGAGCGCAAATACTTGGAGCAGCGCCTGTATCAAGATTGAATGTAGTATTCTTTCTTTTGAATGTCTGCGTACCTCTTCAGATGGGTATATCAATAATCAATTAGTGAAGAATTGACTGCATCAATGGCGCCAGCTGTACTTAAATATACTTTCTTTCTATCATCTGGGCTATCGTTATAATTTAGGCGTCAGTTTACTGCTGGCATTTCTGTTTGGCTTATTTATGCATGGCGTGCTTTGTTCATTCGGTAAGGTTAGAGCCTAGAAACCTTTAACAAATTAGAAATCTTTAAAACTAACTTATTGAAATTAAGTAAAAAGGCAAACTAAATATTTCTCACGGTTACAAGCAAATAGGAAAATAAAAAGTGTTTTCTCGACAAGTGCTGTACATGTACATAATTATACATGTAGATATGAAACATGAAACATTTTTTAGTTATAAAACGCAACAGATTTTGACAAACTTAGAGAGTTTTAAACACATTGTTTTGGTGACGTATCAAAAAGCACAGATCATGTGCATGTGAAATTTAGACAAAACAGGTTAAAACATATGCGTCGTTGTATAAATAAATTTTCTCACATAAAGTTGTTGCAAAGAAAAAGAAGGGTTCTGTCTTTCTTTCTACTTGCTTATATGCTGCACAATACTACTTAATATTACCTAATTCTACCCAATACTAAATAATACCACCCAATACTGCCTAATACTGCCTAATACTACATAATACCATCTATTACTACCCAATACTGCTTAATATGGCCCAATACTGCCTAATACTACCCATTCCATTAGCTTTATTCCTTCACTGTAATTGCCACAATTACCTCCAACTGCTTTAAACTTAGACGCCGATATAGCCTTAGACCCACAAATCCCATAATACAACATGCCCTTTTTGGGGACACACAATTATTACCATTGAACACACAAAGTAACTTACCCTACATGTGACACTCATTACCTGACTCTGTTCAGGTAGTCTCTATGAGCTCTGGCTTGTCTGACCCAGTGCCCTTGCTAACAATTCTTTTCTCCTCACTGCCAGTCCTATTTTCAGTACCCACTTGCTTTTCCATCACCCTGTCTATTACCAATAATGCCACAGTGACCACCGCCACTACCAACACTTCAACCGTGACACCCGTCACTACCAATGCTATGACCATGGCCACTACCAACCCTGCCACTATTACTTACTAGCCCGGAACCTGTTGATTATGTCAATAATGACTACTTAACCTAATCTTCAATCTCATCCTTCCCAACCGAACTTTCACTAATGGAGGCAGGCTTGACAGGCATTCTATGGAGAAACCCCTCCTTGGTCATACCTGACCGCACAAGAGTTGGTCCTGCTAAGCTGCGTGTTGTTACAGATCTAGACTGATCAATCTCAGCCTGAACCTTCTTGAATGATGAAAGTCTACTCACTGCAATCCTCCTCCAAACTTCATCCCCTGCTGTAAAACCACCCTAAATGCTGCGGCATTCTCCAACTCTGTGATTGATTCCTCATGCTTGGTTTCTAGCCTACCAATTTTTTTCTCAGAGCTTTTCTGGACCTCCTCTTTCTTTCTCTCAATCTCCGCTACCTTTCTCTCATAACTGTCTCTACCCAACATTCTATTGCTGGACACTACAGCTAAGAAAGAGCATACATTCATTACGCGGCAATCATAGATACTGGTTCAGCCACTTAGCACCTTCACTCACCTCAGCATGACTGCATTCCCTATCCTGCCCCATAGACAATATTATCTCTCTGGTGCCTTTGACTGTCTTTCCTTGGCTACTTATCTTTTCAACACTGTCCTTGTGCTGGTTTACCATACCTTTCTTTTACTGTGCATTCTCTACTTGTCACTACCTTGGTTTCACAAGTCTACAAATTTTGACCTGTACAGCCTTTCTCAACATCGTTCTCCCTGGAAAATTTATTTGGCAAGTTGTGCAACTTGGCATAGTCTGAAACATGACAACTTAACCCAGCAGTAATGGCTCTCAACAAAAACGGCCTAACTAGGTTAATACCTTTACATTTTTTTCTAGGCTTAAACTTGCTCTCACATAACTGATTTACACCAGCCAATAATTTTAACTGCTTCAACTCAGTTATGTCTAAAAAGTTCATTCTCAATCCTTTCACTACATAAACCTTAGATTCCATAGCCCTGTATTTACTTTTCAACTGAACTACCACACTTCCATCCACATTCAACTCACAACCATCCGCATTCTCTAAAACTGTTGATGACTTCTTTAACCGTGGGTTTAGCCAATTAGCTGTTGTTGCTGTTAATATTGACACTTCAGCCCCGGTATCAAACAAACTCTGAAATGTCTTCATTGACTTCCAAATGCTGCACAACTTTTTGGACTACTCATTGGTCTTCACTATATTTAACTCTAGAGTCAGAAAATCTTACATTTCTACCTCTGCTACATCCACTGTACTTTTCATCATGCCTACTCGTACCTCACTTCTCATGCTGGCTGTCTCTTTCATACCTCTCCATACTGTTATACTTGTACCTATTTCATTTATCTCATACCTCTCGAAGGCTTTCTTCATCTCTATACTTCTCCCTACAATTATCTCGACTACCATACCTCTCATGGCTGCTGTCACGGCTAACTCCTAACTCACTGCTGCTACCTTGTTTGTCATACATGTAGCTCACTTCTCTCTTATCTCTGCAGTACCGGGATACAAATGGATGGAAAACATTGCATCTCATGACCACTATTCTTGTAATCGAAGCAAACTCTACCTTCACTAACTTCTTTACTACTTGCTTCATATCAACACTGACACTTCACGGCTCCATCACAAATATATAACAACTTGCCTCCACAACACTACAACACCACACTTTACCTCACCTCATGCCATCTCATGGCATCTCACCTCACCTGCACGCTCTGGAAAGAGTACTATCAGTTGTTAAACTTACTACACTACCAGTATTTGCTCTCCTTCATTAATGACCTCAAGAAAACAGTCTAAGCTTTGTCAAGTGCGCCATGTATAAATAAATTTAGTCACATGAAGTCAATTGCAAAGAACAGAAGGGCTCTGTCTTTTTTCTACTCACCTAAATGCCGCTTAATACTACCTAATACTACATATTATTGACCAATCCACTGACTTTATTCACTCATCGTAATTGTCCACACCGCCTGCAAGAACTTTGAGCTCAGACGCCAATATAGCCTGAGCTCCAAAAATCTCATAATACAACATGCATAGTATCTGTAAGTCTGCCGAGCATTTATGTAGACTAACAGACAAACACACAATGAAAAAGTGAGCTTTATTAATAATTATAAATTACTGAAGCTCTACCAAAAAAATTTTGTAATTATTACAGCTGTAACATAACTTAAATGAACTAAAAATAATCTGTTTGAAATATTTGCTCAAACAGCAGTTTCAACATACAAAGTGCAATAAAGAAGTTTTGTATATTGAGGCTTCAGATGGATGGACAAGGCACAAACTTTACATTTATAAATTAACTTTCAGAAAATTTCAGTAGGTTTTATCAGCAAGTAGTGGGACCTTTTATCATTTATGATTAGTTTTGATGCTTGAGGTCATCTGATAGTGAGAAGGTTTCAAGATTAACATTTTCGAAACTTTATCACAATTAAACTGATAGAAAATACATGTGAAATGAGGTCACTGGCTATTGTGTTCAATTTGTTTTGCTTTGCGTCTCTATTCTATCAGTCTTTTTGCGACTATAGATGTCATAATTGCACTTTCACTTTATCTGAGCTTTTTAATTATGTGTGACGTGTAAGCTGAGTTGGGAGAGACCAACTCACACCAAAACAGACCAAACCAAATTAGCCTAGCTCTGACCGATTTGGCTCAGACCTAAAGAGAAAGGCTTAGCCTGCGGCCTATAAAAGGCACAGTCAGGGATATAGAAATTTAAAGTCAATTTTCACTTTTTTGTGAAGGCTTGTCTATAGGCGTTTAAGAGATTTGGCATGGAGCTAGTGAAGGTGGCACAATAATTTCCTTTACAGATGATCAAGTTTATCAATTTCAATTGTGAAACAGATCAATCAGATCAATCAGATTGGCAATCAGATTACTGTAACATTAAAAGCAATCACAAATGATAAAAAATAACGACGCTTTCTGATGAAATCTAGTAAAGTTTTGAGCTAGTTCAACTTTAATCTCTCAGTGTAAAAGCTAAAATTCTGTTGCGAGCTTCTGGCCAATGTTTTGCAACTGTCAACCCGCTTTACAAATCAACATGCTTATGTTATTAATTCTAATAAAAAGTATCGAGTATTGGGTATTGCTTGATATGAAAACTTTTTTACCAATTTTTATTTAACCAGAAGTAAAATTCAAAAAGATATTGCATCAAATGTTACCTACAAGTTAATATTAACTATAACAAAAAAACTGTCAGTTGGCAGCCGAGTCTCGTCATCAAGTTTTGTTGCACATAGCAATACGTTTAGGTTTTGAATTTATGTTTGTCATTAGAGTCAAAAAATCTCAATATTTCGTTTAATACCTGATTTCCTGAAATATGAGGCACTCAAAAAATATTCTAGTACAAATACTACTAGTGGACATCAAGGTCCCAGCCTGAATTATTAATAAAATATTGTTGCTTTCATATGAACTTATAACAGTAATTATTAGTTTTATAGCAATAGTATAATTGTTTATTGGCTGTTACGGCAAATATAACTATATTTATAATTTTTTATGGTAAGTATAATTATTATAGCTGCTAAATGTTATGATGGCTATGCATATTGTGAACAACGTTATACTCTATCTTTACCTTGACCGTCCTTCTGCAGCTACTCTGTATATTCTGTAAGATCTCTCTCAGTGTCTCTGTCTCTATAGTCCTTTCATCAACCTTTCGTCCTTATCTTTCCAAGAATCCCTCTTTTCCTGACATCTTGTTTCCTGTTTTTCTACAAGTGAGCCTTCCTCGTTTACAGTTTACTTTCTCTTCATTTCTATATTTCCCTTTGTTCTTTCTATTTCTTTTTACTGCATGAAAAGGTCATACTATTGGTCGTACGTTTTTATTGAAGGAAATCCTTTCCATCTGTTGACAATCTTCCTTAAGTTTTGGAACCAATCTTCCTTTCTATACTTTCTTACTGATGGTAACTTTTTTTTACTTCTACATTTCCTATATACTGTCTTTCTATCTCTTCTCTCACTATTTCCTCTTTTCTTGATTCCAATCATATTCTGCTGGCATTTGTTTCTTCGAAACATTTTCCTTCAACTAGTAATTCTGTTATTGAACTGGAAAGGTAATTCTTGAGCTCGTTCCTGTACTTTCAATGTATCACATCTTTTTTGTGTTTATGAATCTTCATTCTTTCTTTTATTTCACAGTTTTCTAACTCTCACTCAGACTCTGTATCACTCTGGCCTGAAAGAACTTGTTGTATGTTCAGTTTAATGCAATGTTTGGCATTCCTCTGCAAGGTTTTACCTTCGACCATTACACAATAGGAGTAAGGTTCTTCTCGTTTCCTCGCACTGATGCCTATTTTTCCTATTTATTCTGTAGCACCTTTGACCTATAATAAATCTTCTCTTTTATTTCTTCTTTTGTGTTCTTCTTCCATTTAATGTCTTCTTTAGTAGATCTTTTAGCTTTCTATCTTGTTCTCTGATCTGTTCTAACATAGCTTTATTCTCTTCATTCTCTGATCTGTTCTAACTTAGCTTTATTCTCTTCATTCGGGATATTACTACTCAGAGTTTTATCGAAAATGAACTGTTATGGACTTGATCTACTTGCAAGTGGAGTACTTCGATAAGCTAGTAAAGCCATATTGTTGTTTTTAAAATGATTGATCCTCACTTCAAATTTTGTAAAAAGTACAAAGTAGTCAAACCTTTAACGGCCTTCCTTTTTGTGTAGTTTTTCTCTGTATTGGTTGATTTTCTTAAAATGAAGGGCACTGGTTGCCAATCCTCTTTTTCGTTCTATTGTAGGAGTGTCTGTCTGGTCCCCTAATGTGTAGCTACTGGAACTCGCTGTAATCCTTCGTCTCTTGCTAAAGTCATTTTTGGCTAGAACTGTTTTGTTTCATCTTTCCTATTTCACTTCTTCAAATCTTTACGGAGTTGAGCTCCAAACCCATTGGTTTTACTTTTTACTCAATTTTCCTAATAACTTTTTGTTTCTACTAGTTTTTTGCTGAATTTGCTGGGGTAATTTACCATAACTAAGAAGATCTTCAGTTTGAATTTGTTAGTGGGTGATTGCATCTCAGCGATCATTTGCTTGCACTTACTCTGGGTTTACCTCAATGCCCTCTGCTGTCATATTGTGGCACAGGAAATTTATTTCTAACTTTTCAAACTCACATTTTTTAGGATTCAGAGCAAATCCTGCTTCTTTCAACTTTTTCAGGGTTTTCTCTAATCTATCATCATGTTTCACTGGATAATCCCTGATTAGGATGACAATCCAGAGATAATCCCCGATTAGGATGACAATCTATTACACATACTGCTACTTTTATTCTGTCTAGACTTTTATCATTTTTGTCTGAAAGAACTTTCGATCTTTTATAGTTTTAAGAACTCGGGATCTTTTATAGTTGGAAAGGCATTAATTTGAGCTGAAACTTCTCAAAAGGGGTAATAAATGTAGTCAATGCCCTGAATTCTCATCTTGTTTGATCTGTTGAAATCTGGAGTTCGCATCTATCTTCGAAAAGACCTTACTTCCTTTCGTTGGTGCCAATAGTTCCTTCCATAGTAAGGAGTAGTTTTCTCCCTGACACTTTTGTTAGATGTCGTAAAATCTACAAATATCGATAGACTTTTTAGTGATTTAGGAGTGATCACTATTACTGCATACAGTTCTCTATATTTTCCTACTCTTTCCATTACTCTCATTTCTTTCATTCTTTTCAGTTGGCTTTTGGTAGCTTTTTTAATCTTATGAGCAGGTCTGTGAACTGGTATGATACGTGGAGTAGCTCCTTCATTGCGTTTTATTTAGAATACTTTTGGAAACCAGCTTTATTCTGATCTAGATCAAGAAACTTCTATTCTACCTTTATTCCTCTGACCCCTTGTAGGATGACTACTGTTTCAATTTATGAAATGCCTAATAGGTTTTGCTGTGTTTTTTTCTAATACTCAATGTTAAGCTTTTTCTGTCTTTATTTTGTAAATCATGGAGGTTTCTATAACTCTTGCATTCCTTAGATACTTAACTCCAACTTTTACTAGTCTTTCTATATTTTTCGAGCTCACTGGTGGTTAAATGAGCCTTTGAGTATTTTTGTTGACAAAGGAGACATATGCACGAGTATTTATTCTAAATTTCAGGGTTACATCGTTGATCTGCGTGTTCCTTGTAAAACCAATTTTCTGCTCTTTGCTCTAGCAGCTGGATATAATGATTTGTCACTGATAATGTCTCTTGTCAAGGGAGCTTCCTGGTCTAATATTTGTTCTCTCCTTCCTCTTCCTCTTCGAGGATAGAGGATATCAAATTTTTTTTGATATTCTCTTCCTCTGCAGGTACCTCTATTAATGCCCATGTTGTTTGGAAAAAATCTATTGAATCTTTTCTGCAGTTCCATGAAATGTTCCTCAATTCTTCACATTTGCAGCATACATTATTGGGGCAATTCCTTGAGATACATGTACATGTAAGTTCATTACTGTCACGTGTTGCATCCTGTTTTGCTACATCCTGCTGCACTTTTCTCTTTTTTCCTTTATTATTTTTCTTGAATAAGGCACGTGTTACTGTCACACCTTTCATTGAGATCTCCCCTTTTTTTATAAATTCTGTCTTCAGGACTTTGTTCTTCTGTCAATTTATAGTTATGTCAATGATGAGATCTTTCTTTAATCCTCCCAGCTGAAATTGGGTTGTGTTTTTGCTTGCTATTGGTATGTACTCATTTATCTATTCCGTTTCATTCTGTTTGAAATTTAGACATATATGTCAAAGTATTGTTTTGTTTTCTGTTCTAATGTGTCAAAAGATTTCTATTCCTTCTTCTCCTAGTTAGTTTAGCACTACCGCTCCTTCATTTTTTCCTATCTCCTTTTTTCTCCATTTTGCTTTTCTACTCTAAAATTCACAGTAATGGAAGCAATCTCAAAACTGTTCAAGAGTGTTATTATTCAAGCTTTTGTTTTAATAAAGATAATAATAATAACCCACCCTATAATTTAATTATTTAGCAAAGTTCATCTCATTTATATCAACTTTTTAAAGCTTTTAGGTAATATTTTTAAGGGTATTATAATAAATCTGAATGCATCAGCTAGCAAACAACAAATAGGTAGTTGTTGTGAAATGACCATAAATTGTTGTAACTATCTGTTTAGCTAATTTTGCGTACACAATCACAGTGAACACAGACACTTGCTCCTAGTAATATATTTCATATGTATATGTAAAACAATTTGATGTTTCAGATCGCGCAGAATCGTCATCCACAATCAGACTAGATTTAAGTCTACCTAATGATGACATCGTTTTTACGGAACTGGTCGGATCTAAAGATTTTTTCGTAGTCTCCCTCCTCAGCGACAACCCTTCAGCAAGAACAAGACTTCGGTGTATGGCTACTAATGCTACGAGCTTAAGTTGGGCATATCGAAAAAAGATAGAAGAAACATGGCTTGAAAACTCCAATCCTATGATTCTCGAAGAATCAATGGTCAATAATAAAAATGAAGTCACACAAATTATTGCATCAGCAGAAGGACATAGTGCAACAGGATTTTATAGATGTGAAGCAACATATTTATTGCATATCACCGCGTCACCTGTAGTCCAATTGGTTGCTCCACGTATGTATTTTTTAAATTTATTTCTATTAGTTTGTTATGATTTTTTAATTTTATTGGTATGGAAATATTGTGCAGCCTAAAAGATGTCCCCTATCAGAGTCTATTCTTGTTGAACCAGTTTCTCTACTATCTGCATTTTTAATTTTAAGAGTTGGAATAATACCCTCACTAAAAGTTATCTATCTATGCCTAGTTTCATTGGACTAGTCATCATTGGTACTTAAAAAATAAAAAAGAAAAGTGAAATTGAGCAAAATGCACCTTAGGAAATCCAAGAATAGCCCACCATTGGCAGCCTATTAGAGTTTGAGCAACAACTATCACACAAATCGTTCACATTTGAATAAAATATAAGATAAAAATAAGAAAAAGATAAAATAAGATGCTGCTTATTACAGCATTTGCTAGTAATATGTAATAAAATACGTGTCCACATGGTATTTGAAAGTATGTTCTTTAAAAGTAAACTTACTTAAAACTTTAGTAAATTTTAACAGAAAGCATCCGTAATTTTTATCAGTCTAAATTATTTTGATGTTGGAGGTAATCTGACTGACAGGATATTTTAAGATTAAAATGGACAAAATTTGCTCACGGTTCAAAAGCTCAGAATAAAAATAATGGCCAAATTGCGAGAAAAAATATTGTGGCTGCCTGTCTCTGTCGTTATTGGTACCTGCTATTGCATTTAAGTTACAGCATTTTGCATCTCTATCCCTTCAGTCCTTTTAGCAAAAGGCAACTACTGTATATAAGGTCATAATTGAACTTTTGCTTTAATTTGAGTGTGTAAATGACTTGCCGGCATTTACACAGGCACTATCTAGATTGTAATAAATGTTGCATAAATATAAGGGAAATGAGTGTGATTTTTCATTTTGTTTTATTCCAAAGAAATTTCCATTAGTCGTGAAACTGCAACTACTCTGCCTTCCTATCAAAAGCGTTCTTTATATATACACATAGTTTCCCCGGACCGTACAATGAAACCTGGTAGGAAGCTATATAAGAATAACGATTAATAGAGTCGCTAACGTGTTGGCTAAGTTATGGTCAAACTGGTAAAGTATTGGCAATGCCACACATAATAAATACAGACAAAATATTAAAAATTTATATGAGAATAATTATATGCAAGTATATAAAAGATCAGAAAGAGATTCGTAGCCTGGCATCCGCCACAATTGTGTTAATCATGAAAAACAATTGCAAAGGATAAAAGATGGTGGATACCTTTTGATAAAATCTACTAAAGCTTCGTGTACTTACATCTTTGAAGATGCATGTATGTAAATAATGACAATATTTTTGCTTGGGCTCTTTATTTGGAAAAACTGACACCTGGGTGGCTAATCAATTGAAGCGTTCAGTAATAATTACCTGTCTCTTGTTTTTAAATTACTGCAAAACTAAAATGTTGAAATATTTTAGACAACAACAAAAAAACTTGCTAGAAACAACCTGAAAACTTTTGATTTTACATGTATATAACGGAATCTGCTAAATGACATGGTGTTAAAATTATTATTGTTAACATTATAACATCGTTATTATTGTTATTATTGTAATTAGCCGAACATAGTCCAACAATGATCATTAAACCAGATTGATCACCAAACTTTCTTCTGTAGTTGACACATGCTCCACATTTGTCAAATGCTTATACTGCTGAAGTGTTTGTTTAGCCCCTGCTACAACAAAGTCAGTGACTTTGTTGATAGCAAGTAGGGGTTATATTGACAGTTTAATTTGGCGAGCACAATGCCTGCTGTAACAGATATTACACTTTTTTCAGCTCATGTTTGGCTAGATACATATTTAGTAAGGTGATAGAATACATGCAATTTTATTAAACTATATAATGTTTAAAAAGCTATATTAAAGAAATTATAACATAATACATGATATAATTGGATATTTCAGCTTTCTTGGACTTTCCACCTACAGTTAAAATAGCCTTCAGTCCACCAACAAATAATGAAATCGAGTTTGAGGAGCTGGTAAAACCTGAGGATTTTGTATTAGTTTTTGTCATTAGCGATAACCCTTTTGCAAAAACCAGACTGCGGTGTACAGCTACCAATGCTGACAGCATAAGATGGGACTATCGAAGTACATCGGATGTACCATGGGACATAGGAAACACACCAATGAACATTGAAGCATTGACCAGTAATGGAAGTGAGCTCGTTGAAACCATTGGATCGTCAAAACAGGAAGCAAGAGGGTATTATCGATGTGCAGCAAAGTTTTTCTCGTATACGACTGTTTCACCGGAGGTTCGATTGCTTCTTCCCAGTAAGTAATCTGGTAAACTTTTCAAATATTTAAAATTTTGTGAAAGGAATAGTACTGTCTAAACTATTTTAAGATGTAATATATCCCAACTCTAGCTTTTCTCTCTATCTAATTTTGGTTGAATGATTGTCGGCTGACATCCAAAGTTTGAAGAAGATTATAAAAATGAAATTTGTAAAAAAACTGGTGTTGCAACTAAATTTTAAAAGTTAAATTCTTTTAGTGATGTAAAGTTTTTATAATTTTATAAAAAAGCGGTCAATACACAAAAGCTATGCATCGATTGATTAAGCTCAAATAATTCACAGCGAAGTTTGAATGAAGTATTATTATCGGGTGTATACAACTCTTTGAAACACACCGTTAGTCACGAATGATGGTCCAATCTTTCTTGCCTAACCATGATCACAGTTGTCCAAATGCATTACGCATCAAAATAACTGTCGTGGCCACTTCAAGCCAAACCCAACAATTCCTTAAGTAGCAAAATGCAATAAAACTGGTGAGAAACGTGCAGAAAGACTACTAGGGTTTGCTTACAATCATTTTTATGTTTTGAATAGCTAATCTTTGCAAAAAAAAAAAGGTATGGCAACAATCAAATAACAGTAACCAATTTTTGCTATAAATAACATAAAATCTATAACATAAAATCACTAGCGATTTAGAAACAAATACTTGTAGTCATGCGGAGGCTGCGAGAATGCTTGTTAGATTTTCCGGTAACAATATTGAACTTTTATTAAAATGTTTGTTGTTTATACTGGGTCACCAACATTCTTATGCACTAAATTATATAATTCTGATCTTGTAATCTTGAAACCATTTCACTGAAGTGCAAATATGGGTGGTAATTGTAACGCTTCCTGAAGGGTCGCTTAGTACGAGTTCCAAACTAGTGACCTTTGATATGGTACTCTGACACTGTCCCTTGACCACTTAATCGTCTTCAAAAGTAGAAGCGTTTGGTACTTACCGTAGTATCAATATTATCATAAGAACGAAGCTCTGTGATGTTAAAGAATTCTCATGATGAAAGGATTATAGAAGCAGACTAATTACGGCTTATTTAGTGCGCGGACGCAAGGCCACTTCTAACAATTCCAGACTCAATTAAGCAGTCTTAGAACTTTTGTTTTCCTTAAAAATGTGCCACAATCTATCCAAGTAAAACCCAAGAATCTTAAAGACGAGCAACGAGCTCGTGGGTTTTTGTCGTGAAACAGCTTGCAACACACTAGAGTTATTAACACACTAGCGGCATAAAGACACATCATGTCAGTTGTTTAGCAATATTATAAATCAGTTTGCATAAAGAAAAACATTAGAAGCACTACATATAGCAGTTAATTACTCATATTGGCAGCTGCTGCCAAACAAGCGCAGTTGATTCACATTATTTTTTATCATGATGCAAGATGAATCTATGTTAAAACTTCTTGTTATATAGTTACAGATTTTAAATATTGCTTTGATAGGTAAGTAGTTTTTGAAATTTGAAATTGAAATTGAACTAGTAAATTATTATATTTTCTGTTACTGTGGCAATTTATAAATTTTTTACATTTTTTCGCAGAGATTGTAGAAAAAAGCGCTTTAGAAATCTATGCTGCCCAAGTACCAGGTAACCCGCAAGTAAATGAGCCATATACTTTACCATGTTTCAACAATATTGATGAGCAGCTTATACCAAGGGATGCAACAGATTTCATTTCTCTGACTGTTAGTTGGGTAAGACTTGTTGGAAACAGTGATCACAAGTTCCCAAAGGAATTTGATGGCGCATTAGAAAAGAAAAGGTTCAACATTGACCCTAAAACAGGTATAGCACAGTAATTTCAATACTTGGCATGAATATTTTGACAAATAACATTACTTGGTAACATATGTAAATAATCTGAACATTTTGGCCTAGCTGGAGTTTCAAGTTTTAAAAAAGATAGGCAAATATTTAAAGCTATAAATGCTGAGGTAAGCTCTAAAATATATAGGTCAAGTGAATATATGCATGTTAAATTGACTGTTGTTATATATGCAGCACTTTTTTACCTGTTAAAAATTTAGAACAAACAGAGCACATTTATAAGAAAAAATTACAGTACAGAATAATCGCAAAGAATTTTCTATAAAATAAACTCTACTTAGTGACAATGTTTGAGTAAGTTTATGCAGCAAACAATTTTAAGTAAAAAGAACACCAACTAGTCTCTCGTTGAATAGAAAAGCTCCTATAAATGTAGTTCATAAGTTGATTTTCACAACATATAAATGTTTCTAAATAATTACCTGAAAGAAAGCTACAGAAACAAAAAGAACACAGTCTTTTTTAGCTTGTTAAGTAAACAACAAACTACATGTAATTTTTTAAAATATGAAAATAATGCTAATTTTCAGTCATCATAATACAAAAGAAGTTTATAAGCATTACTGACAAGTTTGACCTCTCTAAATTAGATGATTTATGAGATTTGTTAGTAAATTTATGATATGCTGCTTACTGGTATCTTTTTAAGGCAGCAGCCTTTTTATATGAATTCCATAGTTTTAGACTTTGACTTAGTTATGACCAATTCACTAGAGAAGCATTGCGCTACTTTATATTAACCCTTTTGTGTCCAGGTGCTCACAACTCTAACGTGACCAAAAACCTGAAGCAATTATTAGTGTGAGTTGGACCTCAGATATAGCTGCATGAAAACTGCAATGCTATAACCTATCCCCAATTTGGCAAATGGCTTTAAGGGTTGACTTGCAACAAAATTCATATTACAGTTGTTTAATATGAAAAGATTCACCATGTCATACTCTGTTGTGTTGTAGGTGCAAAATATGTAGAAATGTGATTACAAGCTCTTAAAAGCTCAAAAACAAACAGTTAATCGCCGCCATCATGAAACCGCCGTAGATTGAAGTCAATTTATTTCTCTGATGTAGTCATTACATTTGGTTATTGTTTTGTCACATGATGTTCTCACGTAAATTGAAAGGCTAATAAAAATCTCAATATAAAACTTCTCGTAGCACTAGTTTATGACAAACACTTCGGGTTTAACCGAAGAGTCATTACCAAATATAGATGCTCGCTAGTTTACAGTTTTGGCTTGGTATAATCGTCTAGGCGTAATCTGATTATGTGACCCATACTTCCTGCCAAACAGCGCAAATAATTTCTGCAGCATTTTTCGACTATCACAGGTGACCAACAAGCTTGTCATGTTTATCGGAGTATGATATGCACTCCTTTGAGCTAAGGTTAACAAATTAAATGAATTTTTACAGCAGGTTTTGAGATATCAGTGCTCAAAGTAACAGCATTACAATGATGATGAAACAGGCACGTAAGAACATCGGACATGATTTTATTGAATTTGTGAAGTATATTTGTGAAAATACTTCAATGAATGAGGCTGCGTGAAAGTGGAAATAAAAGCCATCGTGTACAACTGCGTCCTATTTGAGCCGCTTTGGAAAGAGATTCTAATCTACGGTGGTCTCGTGATGGTGGCTATTAACTGTTGGTTTTTTGAGCTTTTAAGAACTTGTAATCCCATTTCCAAATATTTTGCACCTTCTACATAGCATAGTAAGACAGTGAATCTTTTGGTGCTAAAGAACTGCAATGTGAATTTCGTTGCAAGTCGATCTTGAAGGGCTGCTTTCATGCTTTAAGTAAATATGTTTAAGTAAATATGCTTTAAGTAAATGCCAACCTTTAAGTAAATATGTATTGGAAAGCTGAAAAGCCTCTCTACAAGCTGATATGTTTTGCTTGCAAGAAATGTATGAAGATCCGATAATTTGAGTCAGAATTTATTGGCATTGTAGGCTTTATCAATATGCTAAATTTATATACGTTTTTAAGTTTAAAATATTTAACAATGTTGTATAGTACTTCATTGCACAAAGTAATAGGTTTGCTTCACTTTGCAGCAAAAACTGGCTTTTAGTGCAATAAAAATAAGTTTTGAGTATTAATTCATCACAAGTCCAGTTTAGGCAATAGCCTTGCAATTATCAAATGCTATATTCTACAACTTTGCAGATTATAAGTTATATAGTAATATTCTACCAAATGTTACAAACATAAAATTATGTTCAAAACAAATGACATAAACAAACACTATATATAATCCATGGAAAAAAACAAAATAAAAACTTGAAAAAAATTGATTTGGTATCGGTATCTTCTTGGCATATTTTATAAGTTGTGGTGTGATGCAGGTTTCACTTTGATTTATTTCATCTTCTTATGGTTTTCCAATATTTTATCCACTTTCGTTTGACTAAAAGTCTTCTCACTAAAGACAAACTTCCACAACATTTCAGTAAATAATATCAAAAAGTTCAAATATTTTTCTATCATTTGTTTTTGATGTGATCTGATCTGACTGCCAGGAGGTTTGAAGATTAAAATTGACAGAGTTTGCTCACGGTTAAGAAGCTCAGAAGAAAAATACATTTCAAAATGGTACAAATAGTAATGTGGCTGTCTGTCTCAGTATCGATATCAGCTATTGCTTTTACGCTGCAGCGGTACAAGTCTCTATTCCATCTATCCCTTTGCCGAAGCGCAACTATTTGCTTGACAATAACACTTTTGCTTGAATCTGAGTGTCTTAACAGCGATCAAGTTTTGTGAATTTGGCAGTCAGATCTTTTCAAACATCAATAAGTATTGTAGTTACTCAAACCGATAACTAATAGCTATATAACCCGTTTAGCAATAAATAAAAACGTTAAGGTCCATTCAAAAGTGAATCTGTCAGGTGGCATCAGAATTGATTTACCTGGCGCGATCGCTTCACTGACTATTGACATGATTGGTCTTTATAGGGTTAAAGCAGCACACTGTCAATGATAAATCAAGTGCCTAGTACAGTAGTACTCCAACTGGGAGCTTGTTGTCCATCAACCAGTGACATACAAATGTGTCAGCAGTACTGTAGACCAGTTTAAAAGTGACTGATTTGACACCAAAGTCTATATGATGCCAATTTGCTGCAGTTTTAAACAACCTTTACCATCACTGTATGCACCTCTTTTTAAGCTTCTTGCTGCTGGAGGGTTAATCACATGTTAATTTATTCTACCTCCAAAAATTCAGTTTTTGTGGTTTCCAAAGTTTTGGCTAGTTTAAACAACTTGCAAATAATAATAATAATAGTAATAATAATAGTAATGAGCTTAAGAGAACCAGTTTATGTAATCTAATAATTTAGCTGATGCAACCTCTAATCGAGTTGACTGTCATTTACATTTTATCCTAGGAGCGCTTCATTATGCCTACGTTCTGGCATCAGACAACCTGCCAAAATCAGTGAATGGACAAAGAGCAAGACTGCAATGCATAGCTAATTTAGACCAAGGTCCTACAGTTCTCGTCAGCAACTACGCTGAAATGGAAGTTTTAAATGCAACTCGCGCGCTAATTGAGCTTGAAATATCTCACCCAGAATACAGTGTAGAAAATGATATCAAGGTAGCAAAGCAAATATGTAAAGCTCGCCAAAAATGTCAGATAGTGATCACGTTGACTGGCAGGTAAGTTTATGGACACTACCTCTGCCTTGCTCAACCGAAAAAAGCATTGTACTAATAAATCTTTGTAAAACATGAGATACCAAGATACTACAACCTTTTAAAGATTTGAAGCTGTAATCTTAGCAGTTTTATAGAGTAATATTTTTCTTAATACTTGAAATTGAATCACATTTGTAATTTGGGTAAAATGAAACGCTTTGCATTTTTTACTGTTGTTATATCTAAAGATGGACTTGAACACAGTTTTAGTGAATTTTATCAGAAATTATCGGTATTTTTCTATCGTTCATGGTTGTGTTTTATGTTTGAGGTGATCTGACTGCCAGTATGTTTCAAGAATAATCTAGTAATGCTTTTGTTGATAGACCGCTGCAAGCAATAGGTTTAAATTCTTTAGAAATAATTTTGAAAATGTGGAATGACAACTCCTTAAAAATTCCCAGTTTTCTGTAATAAATATCAGCTTAGCCCAGAAAAATTGTTTGAAAACCATTGACAGTGAATGCTGATAATTCATTTATTAGTTCATCCAGTAGTTGGCTGCGTGACTATAAGTCAGGTGAGGCTCTATGAACCTGCTGCCGGTATTACATCTCTACCACCTGTGCATTGGTTGGGTCGACTGCGACTAGACCTGTATCTTCAATACAAATAATGAAAATAAGTTCAACACCTTCACAAAAATATAAGCAGCAAATCGAATAGTTTTTTGTCCTTCTTTTCTTAAAAACTTTTTATTTAAAATTTATATTTCTAGCATTTCAATTGTTTTCGTTATATCTTGTGACCTTAAATACAAACTAGCTGCCTCAATTTTACTCGTTGTTGACAGCTAGTAGTGCTGACAGAATTCAACTGCCACATGAAAGCATCACAACACCAACCAATCGGTCTTCATATTTACCCTGAACAACTAAATGGCAGTATCGTTAGTTGAACTCAATTTTGCATTTTGTCAAGTCAAACAAAATTCTACTGCACTGCATTAGGACTTTCTAAAAAAGGCAGCAAAACAGTAGTAAACTTGAAAGAAAAAGTAAATACTTTGAAACACATGACCTCACTTTTTATGTGAAAGAATTTGGATGTCATAAAATTTTTTAATTTTATTTGGTGATAGGTATAGAGTTAGTTAAGCAATACGAGAATCCAACAACCATAAAGTACAAGAACCTCACAGTTGATAAATTTGGTTTACAAAAATGGAGGTTTTTTATGACACTGATATAATTGCTAAAGCGAATACATTGGAATAATGATACGCTAGGTGCTCATTTTAATAGCATGTAATGTGTATATAAGTTAAGCTTGAATCAGTCTAAAGCCAATATAGGCTTATATTCAAAATACTATTTTGGGTTGCATTTCATAATACCTCGGATTTACGCAAGAAGAAGTTGATATACATGTAGTTAGGTTTGTGTCATTTCTGTGTATGTCTAATATATTTGTTATGTACAACTTGTATACGGTGTTACATTGAAGAGATGCTGCAACAGCTACTGTAATAGGACAAGCACCAGATGGTGTAAATGTGACAATAGTACAAGGGAGAAATCGCCCAATTCGAGAAGGCGGACCATTTTCTGGCTTTACGTTTATTGCTCCAGATGCAACTGAAACACGCCGATATGTGGCTGATATACGAAACAGAACCATTCTGTCAGATGATGAGGAATATATTGGTGAAGTCCTAGACGTGCTGTATATCGATGTAAGCTACTATTGACATAGTAAAGATGATCTTATAGGCTATTGATATCAGTTGGTGTTTGTAGCTATTTAAAGATTAGCTTACAACAAATTTTAGTTGAATTTATCAAAAAGTATCTTTTTTATAATTTATAATAAAGTTTTTTTTATAATTTCTGATTGTTTTTGATGTTTGAGATGATCTGACTGCCACGATGCTTCAAGATTAAAATTGACATAATTTGATCACAATTAAACTGATTAAATTAATTTGAATAATTACTTAAAAATAAAATTATTTAATTAAATTAAATTAATTAATTAATTAAGTTAAATGAA
The DNA here is from genome assembly GCF_963576615.1 of Watersipora subatra. Classification (NCBI taxonomy): domain Eukaryota; kingdom Metazoa; phylum Bryozoa; class Gymnolaemata; order Cheilostomatida; family Watersiporidae; genus Watersipora; species Watersipora subatra. The sequence continues at coordinate 47,989,721 of NC_088711.1, read as the reverse complement.
TTAAATAAATTTAATTATTTAATTAAATAATTAAATTAAACTATTTGAATTAATTAAATTAATTTAATTATTTCATCAAATTAAATAAATAATTGAATTAATTGAATTAAATTAATTTGATCGCAACTAAAATGAAGTCACTAGTTGCTATTGTTCGAATGGTTGATATTGACTATTGGGTTAGAGTTGCAGTGATATAATATGGGTCTCTATTCTGTAAGTTTCTTTACAAATATAAACATCAGTTAAATTCCCTTTTCCATGATCAGCGCGTTTTTACCAAAATCAAGTTTTTTAAATTTTAATCTTGACAAGTCTTGGCTGTCAGATCATATCAAACATTAATTCAATAGCAAATGACAAAACATACTGATACTTTCTGACAGAATCTACTAAAGTTTTTACAAGTTCATTTTTGACTTTTAACCTTTTAACCTTTTAACCCCTGCGTTGCTAAATGATTGGCAGCATTTCTTTATCAATGGAAATTTGGTTTATACAGCTTTAATTAAATTATTTTACTTATTATGAAACAAGTCACTGCTAAGTTTAGGCATCAGCTTTTGGCAGCACTTTTAGTTATTAACTAGAACTGATGGAAATACTATGGTGCTCAACTTTTCCTGATGGCTGCATGAACTGTTTGTGAACACAGATAAGTATCCATTATTGTACACAGGCATTACTGCTAGCAAAGCAGTTTTACTGAGGAAGCAAATCGTTCATTTATGCAAAGTAGAGTTTGGCTTTATAACATCAAATAAACTTATAACATTATTCTGTAATAAACTAACATTTACACTAGTAGTAAACCAATGATTATGGTTATAAATCAGTTTTTGTAAACATAAGTCTATGTTCTTTGTTCAAGGCTATAGTTTAGTGTTTAAGTTTTTGATTATATGTCAATGTTTACAATTATAGGTCAATGTTTACAATTATAGGTCAATGTTTACAATTATGTCAGTGTTTGTAGGTATGCCAGTAGTTTTTATTATACTTGTGTACAGAATTATATTCTGGCAATTTTATTGTAGCTAAATGTGTAGAATTATAAGTAAATATTTTTATTATAAATTGGAATATATATAATAGTCATATTTTAGTGTTTTAATTCTATTTTAAAAATATATAATTACATGTCAGTATATGAAGCCTTCATTAACTATTCTCTAACTAATAACACAGTACATCTGACTGGTATTCTAGTGTGCTGTGAGAGATCAGCATGAGTGCCAATAAAGTACAGAGAATAAGTACATGTATGTGCACAACTATTCCTAAATGTTGGAAAACAATGGCTGCTGTAGCTGTTAGTGCCCAATGAAGCAGTTTTTTACAAACTTTGATTCGGAAAAATTGACAAATGGAAATGCCTCTTATTATAGAAAACATTTCACGAATGGTGATCACTGCTTAATATTGATTGTAAGCGATAGTTATATTCATCATAGATATCTTATAACAAACAGAAACTAATGGTGGTATTTAGAGCTTATAACAAACAGTAACCAATGGTGGTACTTACAGCTGACGGTCAAAGATTATCCAAAGCTACTAGACAGAGAACATTTTCCAGAAGATCGTTTCATTGCCGTTGGTTCTAATGTTATGTTCAAGTGTGATCCTGAGAATGCTGACACTGTAGATTTTTACATAAATGGCATGAACGCTACAGGAGGTATGGTATAGAAGCACGTGATAGTTACCTTACAACTCTGATGATCAGATTATATAGAATTCTGGCTGGTAAATTAACCTGCTTTCTATTTTTAGAGTTCATAAGCCAGTTAGTTATTTAGGCACAATAATCGTGATATTGATGACTTACCCGTACATATAAAACCGATAAGCCCTAATTTACTTTAACTTTAGTTTTAGATTTAACTAAAGCATTTTGGAAAAAAAACTAAGTGTTTTCAAATTTTTTAATTAAAAAACACAAATGTGCAAAACTAAAACTTAGTTATTAATTTAGTATATCGCTTGTAGACGTAAGACAATATTGTTAGAATTTGTTTTGACCAATCGACTTTTTTGGAGTAATCACGTCGACACTATTTGTAATAAGGTCACAAAGTCATTGACATTGCTCCAGTTTTGCAGGCCTTAAAATTTAAAGGTACATAAATTTAAAATTTGCCATTGTCTTTTATTATCAGTTTACATATTGTCATAATCTTCATGGTATACACATTATATATATGTGTATATGTGTATACACATATACACATTTATTATAATCTAGCTCCACGATATGTTGCAAATGATTTATTTTTACAGAAAAAAAAGCATTTTGACTATTTGGAAATTTACATCATATCCCAGCATATATTATTCCAACAAATGATTTTCCAAATGTTTCCATCTTCTTACTCTGCCTATGCTAAATGTTCATTTTACTTCAATTTAAGGTTTCAAGATTTCTTTGGTTTGTGTCCTCATTTTTTACATGACAGTTACTAGTTTTCAACTCACTTCAACATATGCAATATGAACAGATTGCATACAACATCTAACAATTATTTGGAAAATATCATTGCTAGTTGTTTTGACAATCTTTCACCTATAACCATTCTTTTAGCAAAAAAAATATCATTGCTAGTCGTTTTGACAATCGTAGACCTAATAGTCGTTTTCTTGGCAAAGAAAGGCATTTCAAACAATATATATGTCAAACAATTTATTTTATTTTAGTGGCTAACTTTCGCTACTTTTTATTTTTGGTTTATTTTTTATCGCTGTATGGACTAATTATGAACATATTTTTAAAATGAGATTATTCTCATTAAAGTAGTGTAGATATATAATATATATTATATATTTATATATATATACTAGAAATTCCACTGTCATACAGCCCACGACCAAAGTAATAATGGAAAAAAGAAAGGGTACTGTTGGTTGTCGAAAAAGTAGTTCTCAGCAGGAATTGACAGAGTATAATGTAAATGAGACTTGTTTGAGATGATATAAAATAAATTTGAGGGAGCACGATTCTAAAAAGGCGCAACAGACATAACAGAAATGTAACGGAATTAAATATTAATAAAATAAATAATTAACTATTTCAAACTTATGTTTTACAATAATAAAATAAATATTAATTCAAGCTGTAGACCTAAACTACTGTACATAATTTAAATAACAACAGCAATAATGATATATGTTTATTATATCTCTTACTATATTGAAATGCAATATTAAAAGTAAATGGTAAGCTGCCGTGTAATATACAATTTGAAAGTTTTTTGTTGGTTAAAATAAATATTAATTCAAGCTGTAGACCTAAATTACTGTAAGTAATTAAACTAACAACAGCAATAATCAAATATGTTTATTATATATCTGAAATGCAATGTTAAAAGTAAAATACATTGTAGTATACAGTTTGAAAGTTGGTTGTGTTGAATGTAGAACGGTTTTGACAGCGATATGTAACAGAAATAAATGTTAATAAAATAAATATTTAACTATCTCAAACTTATGTTTTACAATAATAAAATAAACATTAATTCAAGCCGTAGACCTAACCTACTGTACATAATTTAACTAACAACAACAATGCCAACAATAAAGAAATATTTTTATTATATCTCGGAAATGCAATATTAAAAGTTAAACGGCAAACTGATGTGTAATATACAGTTTGAAAGTTGGTTGTGTTGTGATGAATGTAGAACGGTTTTGACAGCGATATGTAACAGAGAGCAAGCGTTGGTATTTACGCGTCTGGAAGTTTTATGCAAACTGGAGTGAAATAAAGAAATATTCTTGTCATAAAAAGGCGTTGTAGTAACGCCCTACCTTGTAGATAAGATGTAAAGAAATCTGGCTGATGTTCTAGATAATTTGAAAAACTTTCGGTAATTGGACAAAAACGTAGGCTGATAAACTGTGTACCACATTGTCGTACCTGTAAATTGGTCTACGCCTCAAACAGTACACAGTAAACAGTTCTACTATCTGTCGCACGGCTTTATTGGCGTTTCGTAGGTCGGTCGAAACTATTAATAAACGAAGCTGTTCAAGCGTTTTGTGGCGATTTGTTGCAAGACTTTATCGTTCTATTATCTGTCGCTCGGCGTTTCAATTTCCGGTCTTAACTTTTATTAAACGAAGCCTTTCAAGCGTTTTGTGATGATTTTCGTCCTAATAAATCTGTCTATTTATGTATAATCCGATCAGATGGGTTAGTTTTAGAAATTTGCGTCAACCTTTCAAAGGCTTGGTAACATATTTAGATAGGTTGATATGCGTTTTGTATCATTATTATACTTAAACGACTTTACTGAAAAATAGTTAAATTTGTTGATAGGATTTCGTTGCAAGGGTTTGGTGACGGCCGTTAACGGATAATTTTTCGGGAGTTGTGTGCACATGTGCATTTATCATAATTCTCCCAATCAATCGTTTCACTCTTGTTTGGTCGTGGGAAAATATATATATATATATATTATATATTATTATATATATTATTATATATAATATATATTATATATAAATATATAATATATATTTATACATTATATATAAATATATATAATATTTACAAAATAGAATGAATACATCATTTAATCAGCTGGGCTTTTCTTCTGTCACATATACCTCAATATGTTATATTTACTATACCTTGAAACTGTGTCACCATTGATAATGAACGCCAACGGTGAAACAGGTTTTAACAAAAGGTGTGATGAACTGCTTCTTAAAAATGGAGAAAGTCTATATACTATATTGTAATTTTGGTTAATAGTACCTTGATCAATGCTATACTATTACATACCATAAGTATGATATGCTATACTAGAATTGATACGTTGCACTGAAGATATTGCATGAAAGTGATTGAAGTGCTTCATACAGGATTTCTATAATATTTTATGATTTCTATGAATGGAACTCAAGATTGTTACATTCAGCTAACTATAGCAACACGCTGCTAGCTGTACTAATCAAGTGCCTTCAAAATTAGTCCAATAATATTTACTATAATAAAAGAATGGCAATCTTAAAATTTTCATTTGATTCATCTGATTAGAAATTTATAGATGCGCTTTCAAATGCGTTAAGTACAAATGTCCTCAATAATGGTGTTAATTGATTAGTGTCATGAGAGCAGGGTAGCTATTTGTGTTTGGAATCAAAGAAACTTTGTGCAACACGAAGTTAAATGCTAGTGCTTAATAAGACTACCAATTGTTGCTGTCAGCACCACTGATGCTGTCAGCACCACTGATGCTGTCAGCACCACTGATGCTGTCAACACCACTGATGCTGGCAGCACCATTGATGCTGTCAGCACCACTGATGCTGTCAGCACCACTGATGCTGTCAACACCACTGATGCCGTCAGCACCACTGATGCTGTCATCACTACTGATGCTGTCAGCACCACTGCTGCTGACAGCACCACTGATGCTGTCAGCACCACTGATGCTGTCAGCACCACTGATGCTATCAGCACCACTGATGCTGTCAACACCACTGATGCCGTCAGCACCACTGATGCTGTCATCACTACTGATGCTGTCAGCACCACTGCTGCTGACAGCACCACTGATGCTGTCAGCACCAGTGATGCTGACAGCACCACTGATGCTGTCAGCACCAGTGATGCTGACAGCACCACTGATGCTGTCAGCACCACTGATGCTGTCAGCACCACTGATGCTGTCAGCACCACTGATGCTGTCATCACTACTGATGCTGTCAGCACCACTGATGCTGATAGCACCACTGATGCTGTCAGCACCACTAATGCTGTCAGCACTACTGATGCCGTCAGCACCACTGATGCTGTCATCACTACTGATGCTGTCAGCACCACTACTGCTGACAGCACCACTGATGCTGTCAGCACTACTGATGCTGTCAGCACTACTGATGCTGTCAGCACCACTGATGCACCAGTATTAAAAATCAATATTTGTTCGTACAATGAAAAATTCCCACTTAGAAGTAGCCAATGGCGGGCCGATAGTCGCAATATTCTTGGCATAAATATATTGAGCTTTTTTATCTCCATGGAAAATGCTTGTTTGCTGTTGCTGAAAGTATATGTGTACACACAAGTCAATTACCTGATAAACAGCAGCTAACTTGTCAACAAAAATTCTGTTAGCAATAACTCACTCAGACATGATCTGTTACGATATCAGCAAGTACAAATGTTTTTGACAGAGTAAATCCTCGAGGTGAATACTTTCCTTTTTGATACTTGCTTTGTGCATTCAATTGGTAGCCTTTGAAGCAAACATTTTTATAATACGGCAATGTAATTGGTTTATTTTGCTCTATACATAGCCTAAAAACAATTATTAACAGTTCAAGTAATTGCAATGTTATATGAAGCTAGGTGACAAATGAACATAAAACCTAAATTATGTTTCACTGTTATAAGATTAGGATGATTGAAAATATCATACACATCTATTAATTATTATTACTAAAAACTTTATCACAGAAATCTATGAAAATTGCTAGTTAATCAGGTTAAAAGAGTAAGCATAAAATATGAAAGAGAAGATGATATAGCGGCATACTCTCTGTTGTAGTGTGGACAGCTAGTTTTGCATCACTCAGCATGATTAATGAATTTAGATAAAAAACTGCCTAAATGTTTAAACAAGGAGTGAAAAACTTGGTTGTCTACAGACAGAGCCATTGGTACATTTTTATCATAATTTAAATTACTATGACTGAAAGGTAGAACAACTGTTAGCTAAACCGTGTTGATTACTCAAAGAGTGTAAAGAAAAATTATTTTTATATTAAGGCCGTCGATATACTTTTACAAACTGATATGCTATTAATTTTGAGTAATTTTGACAGAAAAAAGTCAGACTAAGAGGAAAAAGAGACCTAAGGACCAAAATATTTGAGCAAATAATTAGTATAAATTGTATTGGGTAACTGTTATTATTGTTTTTAATATTGCAGGTAACTACGATTATGTATTCCCAATCAATGCTAAGTCATTCGCTGTTGAAAATGTAGACCACACCCTCAGTGTTCAATGTGTAGCTACCAATGATGTTGGTTCCATCACAATAACAAGTAGACTAAACGTGTATGGTAAGTCTTTTACATCATGCTTTAAAAATTGTTATAAACTTTAAGTGCGATTTAACATACTTAAGTTAAGTATTTTAACTTAAGCATATTTAACTACTTTAAATATGCTTTAAGGACTTTAAAAGTGCTCTAACAAACTAGACAAACATGGCTGAAAACATGGTTGCAAAAAACACGTCACATGCCAGAATTCATGCAAAACAAAGAGTGTTTATACAAGTGCAATGCAATCGAAAAAATGTGATATGACAGATTTTTGTCTATGCTCTGGGCTATCAATCGCATAAACTTGTTTATTCTGTTTACACATCTGGGTCCTTCAATTGCATTTATTGCAGATTTTGCCTGGTTTGCTATAGGATGAAAACCTCGACTCACAGTTCCCATTTAGACTTAGAAAATTGTGCTTTTAATATGTCCAAGTTTGACATTGCACAACTTCCTCAGTTTTTTTTTCTTCAGGATTTGGAGGCGCAAAATTACAGGGTCTTCAGGTGCCTTCAAAATCTCTGTAGATCTGAATTTGAGTAAACCTTTTTTACTCAAATTTTTCACCACCGATATTTTCAAATAGTGCCAACATGTGTTTTTTATGAGTGATGCCCAAACGATTTACGACCTTACAGAAAAAAATTCTACTTTCCAATTTACCTGCTGAACATGCAAAATTCAACCATTGCTAAAATTTAGAAATACAGACTGTCATATATTGTAGAAACTATAAACTATAAAAAAGATGAACTGCTACAAAAATATGGCAAAAACAACCTGCATGGTTGTTACATTACAACCTAAATGTTGTAAAGGAATTTGCCAGCCTTTACTTGGCACGATCTAGACTATTTCATACAGAAATAAATTGCGCGTAGTTTCGTTCTAATTTTATTAGAGAAGGAAATTCATTAGCCACTTTCTCTGCTCAACTAAGTTGGCGCACTCCTTTATATCTAATAGCATCACCCGTTCCGGCTAACGACAAACGGTAAGAATACCGGCTAACAAGGTGAATAAACAGGATCGCTAGTGTGTTGGTATGACAACAAATGACGATAAGTGATAGCATAACTAGTAAAACAACGATGTAATAAAAGGACATACAATAAAATAAGACAACAACATGAGTTACGACAAGTGGCAGCACAATGAGTAAAACAACGATAAAATAAAAAGGACAACACATACAATAAAATAAGAAGTGTAACGTCATGGCCCAGCGTCTACCACACACTCCTCTCCATTAAAGTCATTATCTAATTAAAAACATGGGTGGAGCAACCAGCCGAGCACACGTCTCAAGCTGCTTAGCATGGTGTTCTAAGTGGCTATTTTCTTGATTAAGCAAATTTTTGTTGTCAGTAGCTGGGATATCCTGTTCCTGGTACTGCGGGCTGCCTTTCGGAACTGTTTCTTTACCTCCTGAAGTTATCGCGGCATGGCCTGAATACGGGTGACCAGCTGAAGGCTGTTCTAATAGAGTGGTCATGCAGTCTAGACTAGGCTCGCAGATCATCTGGTCTGTGTCTAGGTCGTCGTATCCTCTTGTTATCTGATAGACCCAATCGTCGTGCCGTTCCGTCTTTTTTCTAGTAGGGGAAAAATGATGATTTAGATATTCTGTAGCGGTGCTGGGGTTTTCCACGGCCTATGGGGACATTACTAAGTGTCCGGAGTCCAGGTCTATTGCTAACTTACCAGGGCTTTTTAGAGGAGAAAAGTTTACTTCCTCTCTAACTTAGCTTTGGGAGGCGCTGCAGGAGGTCTGAAGTTTGAACCCTCGTGCAAGCTTTCTTTTCCGGCATTGGTCTGTAGAGTCACCTTTTCCATTTCGTCGAGCTTATCATCTGGACTCATTTAGGAAACGAACTCTGTTAATTCTTCCTCAGATTGCGAGCAGCTCTTTCGTGAGGGCTGAGCGATCCTAGCTCTTTTCATATTTGGCCCTCTTTGAAGCTCAAGCGTTGCCGGAGCATGGCCAGAGCTCCCTGGGCAGGCATGATTGGGTTTCAACCTTGAATCAAGGTTTGGCCTGTCTTTCCACCACATAGGTGTAGTTAGGCCAGGCGGTTATGACTTGGTAAGGGCCCACGAACTTAGCTTGTAGCTTAGCATTTGCCCCCTTCGCCGCCGCCTGTTTACCAACCACACCCAATTCCCAGGTGCGAAGAATGGTGGCTCTTCTTGATCTGCTTGCCTAGTTTCTATCTGCGCCTCCCTGAGGGCTTCATGCACTTCTTCCAGCCTTTGCAGCTTCCACAGCATGTAGTTACTGTCTGATTGGATCACCGCGGGAAAGGGTGACATTCCAACTGGTCGGGCAAACCCAACTCCCTGCCGAACATCATGAAGTTGGCCATCTTGCCTGTCACGGTCCGGGGGTGGCTCGCTACGCCCGCATGAGCTGGGGCAGGAGCTCTTTCCATTCCTTCTGGCCTTGTTCTAACAAAATAGCCCTCAAAGAGTTGCCCGGGTCTCAATCGTTCCTCTCTACAATTTAATTGGCCTGTGGATGGTAAGGAGTAGTCTGTGTCTTGCTCAACTTTTAGAGCTGGCAGAGCTCTTCCATCAGTTGGCTCTCAAATTGACTGCCTTGGTCTGTATATATTTGGTCTGGAAGCCCCAGGTGGCCGAACACTCTTTCATCAATGGCACTGGCCACCACTAGAGTCGTGGCCTCCAGAATGGCAGTGACATCCTGCCCTTGGATAAAGTGGTCCGAGAGCACTAAGATCCACTTATTGCCTCTCGGATTGGAGGGGAGAGGGTCTACCAGGTCGACGGTGATTTTCTGCTGGGTCAACCGGCATAAAATCTCTGCCAGCTTCCTGCAGGCTTGGTCCCTCTGTGCTTGGCGGCCTGGCACACCTCACAGCTTTGTACAAACCTGCGAACAGCGGCTGTTGGTCCGGGCAAATACCATCTAAGCTTGAGGCAGCTTACCGTCCTCCCAATTCCGGAGTGGGTCATGGTATGTGTCTGCCAGATAACTGGCTCCCTCATAGCCGGGGGGCACACAGCACCCCACCGGATTTGACCATGAGGGGCTACTCTGGCTTCCAGCATGCCATCCTGCCTGATTCTCAGGGATTCCCTTATGATATGCAGAACCCTGAGCTTTTGGCTCCCCCACTCCAACTGTTTCGAAGGCACTTCGGTGTGGCTCTGAAGTGCTCGGTACATTAGGGCTAAAGCACTCATGCCCTCGCTCTGCAGCCGAGCCAACTGGTTAGTTAGCTGAGCCGAAGTCTCAGGTCCCAGGGTGGCTTCGACCGACCTCAAGCCGGCCCATGCTCCCGTTGGAGCAAGGTGCGGACCCGTATGGCCATTCGTCTTGCCCGCCGTCCTGGCGACCTCTGCTCAGTTCTTATGTGGTTCCTGGTGGCGACTAGTAGTGCCTCAGGTCATCACTCGCTCAATGTCAGGAGATCCCAGTATGGCCTCGACCGGTCCTGGGTTGACTTTGGCTGTTTCAGTGAAAACAGGGGGTCGCACCCGTGAACTGGCCGCTTCACGCACATGCCTGGCGATCCCTGACAGAGTATGGTTTCTCCAACTCTAGCCGGGTTAGACCCCCATCGCGGTACTCTATCTAGGCACACTGTCGACAGTCTTCCCGGGTCTGTCTGCTTAAGCCATCGGCGTTGCAGCGCTTTTATCCTGCGTGGTGTTCCAGCTTATACTTGAACGTGGCTAGCACCTCTAGCCAACGCGCCACCTGGTGAGAGGGCTTCTTTCTGCGGCAGAGCCATCGCAGAGAGGCACGGTTCGTGCAAAACTGAAACTCTTGCCCGTATACTTACAGGCGGAACTGTTTTACCACTGCCAACAGTTCTCCGCGTGTCACGCAGTAAATTCGCTCCAAGAGGGTGAGTGTTTTGCTGTAGTAAGCAATCACTCGTTCCTGGTCGTGATACTGCTGTGACAGCACAGCTCTTACGCCCCACTCGGCGGCATCTGTGTCCAGAATATAGGTATTTTCTGGATTAGGATGTCCCAGCACCGGTGCTGTAGTTAGACCGTGTCGCAGGGTGTCAAATGTTGCCTGCTCTTTGTCTGTCTATTGCCAGGGTTCTTCCTTCCCCAGTAGCCCGTGGAGGGGTTTTGCAATGCTAGCAAACCTACGGATGCACTGCTGGTAGTACCCGACAGTACCAAGAAACCCTTGCAGTTCCCAGACTTCACGCAGAACTGGCTACTGCTCTACCACTTCCACTTTGGCTAGGTCTGTGGCAACTCCTTTGCTATTTACTATGTGGCCCAAGTATTGCACTTAAGACTGTAGAAGTTTGCACTTTGTTGGTTTGAGTTTAGCTTGCTGCTGCCGCTTGATTATTTCCTGCAGCCACTGGAGGTGGGTCTCAAATTCAGGTGCAATAACAACTACGTCATCTAGGTATAATAGTAACGTTTGCTAGTGGAGCCCGTGCATTTCCCTTTTCATCAATCGCTGTAAGGTGGCTGGGGCGGAGGTTAGTCCAAAAAAAAGGACTCTGTATTTCCATAACCCTGAGCGAGTGATGAATGCTGATTTTACCCTGGCATCTTTGTCCAGCGAAACCTGCCAGTATCCGCTGATGAGATCGAGGGTACTAAAATATCGGCTTTTAGCCAAGGCATTCAGACTTTCGTCTTTGTTCTGTTACTGCATTGAGCCTCCGGTAATCTACCCAGAACCGCATTTCCCATCCTTCTTCTTTACTAACACAATAGGCGAGCTCCACGCTCCTCCAGCCTGCTCAATCAACTCTCTGGCCAACAGGCCTTGTGCCTGTCTCTCGGCCTCCACTTCCTTTTCAGGTCCTAAGTGGTGAGGGGGTTGACGAATAAGTCAGGCTCCGTCTTTCCCAGGTATAGAGTCCTCAACGAGCTACGCTCTACTCATATCATCATTTCCAGTGCTAAACACCTACCCATACTTGGTCAGTAGAGTAACCAGCTTTCTAGCCTGCTCTGCATTCTGGCACAAGGGTATGGCAGTCTGGTACAAATTCTGGAGATACTGGAAATCCGTGGCTTGGCCTCGACTCGGGTGATCGGCCCAGCAGGGCCTCCCTTGAGGGAAGGGGTGCCAGCAATGGGAGGAGGTGCTTCCACACTGGTGTAAGTGCCTACGGTGGTTCCCAAACAGATGGTCAGGGATTGGGTGTTTTAGATTGAGACACTTAACCAACACCTTTCTGTCTGCGCCAGGCTTGTTCATGCTTGTAGCTAGAGGCGGGCCTTCAGGGTACCCTTCTAATATGTCGAGTGCACAAGTTTTGTGTGGTCAACCTACACCTGACCGCAAGCTCTGTTCAGGCTGGCACAACCAAGTCCCTAATTACCTGGACTTTGTTCTGGAAGAGCTTCTTCGTTCGGTCGGCACAAGCCAATGGCTTCCCATACACCTTCACCACGGTTCGTGCAAACTTCATTGAGCATTGGTGTGCCATAAAGAAGGGCATGTCAAGAATTGCGTCTTCACTAATTTGACTGATTATGAAGACTTCTTCGGTCTTCACTTCGCGGAGCCTTACTGGGAGCTGGATTACATCATAAAAGGGTAATCTGGTCCCATCAACGAGCAGGCTATGGGTGTCACTTTCTTTCAATGGTTCTCTTATACCATGAGGAAGTCGATCGAACATCTGTTTTTCCAGCAGGTTAGTGGTGCATCCGATATCCAACAGGAAGTGCACTGCTTGACCTTTGGAAGAAAGTAACTGATAGAGTGTAGGCACCCCAGCAGTGGTTCTCTGTGCTCAAAGGGGCTGCCTGAGGCTGCTCCGTTTGTGCAGGTAAAGAACATGCCTCGACGAGTCTCTTTAGATGGCGGGGGTTGTCCTCTGCAAGACAGGGCGCCAGGGTACCTAGGCGGAAGACATAGTGCTTAATTCTAGAGGACTCATGCCTAACTCTTCTAGGTGTAGTGTTTGGAATGTGTTCTGGGTAGCTGTGGGCGTGGCTTAAGGTGAAGTTCTGGGTCAGTCTGACTTTTTGGATAGGTCCATCCGGGTGGGCCTTAGCTGATTCGGTACTTCGTTTTTTCCTGGTTTCCGCAAGGGCCTTATTGCAACTAATAGTGGGTGCTACTACTGCGGTCTTATTCTGTTTCCCGATTCTTTTTTTCTTTGACTGGGGCACTCCTTTCGGAAATGTCCCGTACCTCCACATCCCCAACTAATGGCAAGCTTACTTTTTGGAGGTTTTGTTGGCTTGTTTTGCAGCTGTTTGACCTGTTCCGCCAGCTGCCTTACTGTGGATAGCAGTACATTCCAGGTGTCTTGTTTGACACTGCAATCCGCACCATGGTTTACACTCCTTGCCATCCTTTGAGACATAACTTCAGCTTCTCTCCTAGTGAGGGGGACTGTTATACATGATCGTGGCCAGAATTGGAGTGCTTAAGCCCATTTTTTTGGCAGTATCGAGCGCCTTACAAGGTGGTTGGCGTAGTGCCAGTCATCAACCCTTATTTGGAGTGCTGGATAACTTGCTTATTTTAAACACAAAGTTTCTCTAAGAATGTGGGGAATAGCCGAACAGCTATCTTGGCCAGATTCGGAACCCCCGGTGTTTGCCGTATTACTCCGATTTTCTCTACTGAGGCTGCTTTTGCAAGCAGGGCAGGAGGTCTGCCGGAATTTGATTTCCAAGTTTCTAGATGGTGCTTGCTGGGTTCGGTCCAATCCTACCACTGCCACCAGTGTAAAGGAATTTGCCTGCCTTTACTTGGCATGATCTGGACTATTTCATACAGAACTACATTGAGCATGGTTTCATTCTATTTTTTATTAGAGAAGGAAATCCACTAGCCAAGGAGCATATGGTCGTTTGCTCTGCTCAACTAAGTGAGCGCGCCCTTTTATATATAATAGCATCGCCCATTTCGGCTAATGGCAAATGTTAAGAATACCGGCTAACAAAGTCGATAAACAGGATTGCCAGTGCGTTGGTTTGACAACAAGCAATGATGAGTGATAGAATAACAAGTAAAACAATGATGTAATAAAATAGGACATACTATAAAATAAGACAACAATATGAGTTACGACAAGTGACAGCACAATGAGTAAAACAATGATAAAATAAATAGGACAACACATACATTAAACTAAGAAATGTAGCGTCATGGGCCGTCATCCACCACAATATATAGACTGATATACTAGCAACATGTTTTACAAGATTTAAGAATTTTCTAAAATAAAGTTATTTGAAGTTTGATATATTCCTAAAAGCAATGCCACGATATTGTTGTAAGCTTCAGATTAGTTAGTATGTATTATTTTATTCGCATTTTAAAGAACAAAAACTATGCTTGGTTCATGAAATTTTTGATTTCTATTGAAAAAGCAACTTTTTGATGTCTAGTTTAGCCAATAGCTATATTATAACTTTTCTTTTAGAGTAATAAGAGCTAAAATACATAATACAATTTAAAAAGTATTAGTATATTTGAAGATGAGTACAATTAATTAGTTTTTATGTTTAATTGACATTGCACCAACAAATATTGGTAGGGATTGGCTAATGCAAATTTTTAAGAATGGTTGGGCCAAATAATTCACTCAGAAAAAATATTTGACTCTGACAAATTAATCTAAAAAAATTTAAAAATAGTTTCAACTTTACCAAATTTTAAGATTTCAAATGATGAAAAGGTTTATAAGTAACGTAGCATCACTGCTACAATTATTGTTTTAGCGTCTTTAAAGCTTACAATGAGATATAGATGAGTGATTAGCACTTGTCGATTTTATATAATGTAATATCACTTGCAGAATACCGTTTGCTGCACAGATAATAGAAACTGAGCATAATTAGAGACAGGTAATGTGATGGGCAAATTAGTTTAAAAAACTTGAGCTATTATATAGACAAAAATAATAGCTGTCGAAAAGAACCAACCAAAATAAACGAACATTAAAAACAAAGAAACAAAGAAAGACAGAGATTTATAGATGTAGAAGATATATATATATATATATATATATATATATATATATATATATATATATATATATATATAAATATGACTCTGCAATAAAATAATGCAGCTTTGTGTTGTGACAATACTTCTTTAGTCGGGAGAATTATCTATTTTTAGTAACATAAATTTGCTCGCTGACAACAGTATTTGCAAATATTCTGAAACAAAAACTTAATAAGACCTAAAGTGGTGTAATTTGATTTAGAAACTAAGATTAAAATATTAAGGTATTTTTTAACAGCAAGAGGTAGTTTCCTGCAAGTCCCAGACCATGACATAACGGTTCCGTGGTTGCTACAGGATATCACAGAACCGTATCTCCTTGAATGTTCATACAGCTATACCGGACCGATAACAGAT
The DNA here is from genome assembly GCF_963576615.1 of Watersipora subatra. Classification (NCBI taxonomy): domain Eukaryota; kingdom Metazoa; phylum Bryozoa; class Gymnolaemata; order Cheilostomatida; family Watersiporidae; genus Watersipora; species Watersipora subatra. The sequence continues at coordinate 47,974,315 of NC_088711.1, read as the reverse complement.
ATTCAAATTTTTTGGAAGACAGATGCAGCTCAAGGCAAAAATGCAACCATACGCTCAGCTGACTCAACTCATTTAAAGGGAATTCAGGTACTCAGATCGTTATTAGGTATATTAACTCATTCACTACCGCATTCTACCGCATTAAATTTGTAATTTTGACCAAAATAATTCAAATGCATTTTCGAAAAATTGATATACTGTTAGTATGTACGCAATATCTCGAGAATTAATGCAGATAATATTTTACTGTAAAACGCATCTTGTTCATAAAAAAAAAACATTTTCTGCAAGATAAATATAAAATTTTTTAGCTAATCCCATTCTCACAAAATTGCTGGCGTTGTTTTTGCGTTGAAAGAATGCGATGAGGTTATTATTGCCATAACAATAGCAATTTGGTTTTCCCGTTTTAAAAAAATGATTACAAATGGAATTGCTTAGCAAAACTTTTTTCGATTACTTGCACGTGATTGGCAACATAATTGTTATGTTGGAGACAAAATTTGATTGGTCTAGCTAATGTGTAGGCTATTTAATAAAAATAAAAGTGAAACCAAATTGATAGTACAGACCGTAAGCCAATACATCAGCTTACGGTAGCAAAAGAGTTAAAGAAACAAAGTTGGAAAAACAGCCTTAGGCACACTAGCTGGCAGCTTCAACATTTTTAAGTGTCGTCTTGCTTATACAACAGGGACCTCTGACTTTAGACGGTGTTACAAATGTGAAAGCACTAAAAATATCACAGTTCTTTTTGAACTAAATATGCATTTAAGATTAAAACTTTAAAAAGGATCTTGCTCAACATTTTAGTAGCGCTTATCAGGAAATATTGATACTTTTTTATCACTTGTGATTGTTTTTGATTTGAAGTGGTCTGACTCCCAGGATTTTTCAAAATTAAAATCTACAAAACTTGATTGCAGTCAAAACACTTTGAAGAAAAATACATGTGAAATGACATCACTAGTTGCTATCGCTGATATTAGCTATGTGTTCAAATTGCAGCATTACGTGTCTCTATTCTGTCAGTCTCTTTGTAAGTATAGATGACATAAGCGCACTTGAGCTTGATCTGCGTTTGTAGCACTCATTGAAAAAAACATCAAATAGAATAAATAGGTTTTATTTCATTTTTAAAATGGTGATGTTTTAGAGGTACTGTGGCGGACGCCTGGCCACGAATTTATGCTTAATATTTTATCCTCATATAATTGCATATAACTACTCTTAAATACATGTATATACTTTGCATATTGTAGTTGTCTTCTTTATTATGTGTCTTACTGCTAATACTTTGTTATTTTGGCCGTAAATAAACCAACATGTTAGTGACTCTATTAATTATTATTCTTATATGGTTTCCTAACCGGTTCCATTATCTAGAACGTGGCTAAATATATGTATATATAGAGAGCGCTCTTGCTAGGAAAGCAGAGTAGTCACAGCTCCACGGCTAATGAAAATTCCTTCGAAATGAAATAAACAAAAAACCATACTTGCTTCTCTTACAATTTACTCAACATTTATTGCAATCAGTGCATGATGCATAAGTAATACATAATGCATAATGCTATAGTGCATAAGTAAATGCCGGAAAAATCCTTTACCGCATCTAAAAATATATAAATATTGCAGTGAAACAAATCTGATAAATGGTTATTTTTAATGACTAGAAAAAAACAACTAAGTTTATTGCAATGATTTTGTTGCTGAGTAGAAGTTTTCTAGTTTTGTTTGTTTCTGAACGACATATTTTAATAATGATGTCGTCATTAGAAACTAATATCCGGTCAGCAGCCATGTTTTATTTCTTAGTCATGTATTTATTTTTTAGTTCAAAATACCTTCAGTATTTCAAGAATATTTTGCATACTAGTACTTCAGTCAACTTGAAGAATTGAAATTATTTTGAAAGCAGCCTCGCACAAAGTGACGAGAATTTAGTAATTCTATCTACTCGAGAAATTAAAAAACAAAACTACACAACTGAGTTTGAAAAACAGTTTCACGAACTATCTTGGCCAAGCCTCAGAGTGTTAAGAATACATGCGCTGACAATATTAGGCCTAATGAAGTTATGCATAAAACGCTGTTTTTAGCTACCTGTAAATAGTCCTATTTTTAAATTTTGGTGGTTGTTTAGTTCAATACTCATCCATAAACTTGGAGCTGCTTCCATATGCTACTTTTAATGATTTACAATTAACACCGTAAAAACTCCATCAATGGCCAGCAAAACAACAGTTAAAAATTTCTTACAAGAAATCAAACAGTTTGGCATAAGATGAAAGATTGGCTATCCCCTTGAAATGTACATCAAAAACAGTATTAATTTTACTGCTACAGTTAGACATGCCCTTATCTGCTGTTAGTAGACCCAACTCAACTTGGTTACTTCTACACCTCATATACTCCAATCAAAGCAAACAATACCATCATTTGCCTAAAGCTGTGAAAAGTATGCAATTGAGATTTGAACACCTTCTGCATGCCATAGAAACACAGATTTATACTAAATTTATAAAAATAATTTTTGCAATTTTAAATATGTCAAAATTACTTTTAGATTCACTTCATTTTGTTAAGTCACTGTGAAAAACTTCATTAAAATAAAGGCTCATGAAACTTTTCAATACTTTTTTTGGACTCTTAAAAAAACAAGAAACTTTAAATTGCTATTGAACATTTTCAATCTGGATACATCAACATTTAATATCAGAACACATCACCATTTAATATCCGAATACATCAATTTTTAATATCAGGGTATATCAACAAGTAGCATCAGGATACATCAACATTTAATATCAGGATATATCAATGTTGAATATCAGAATATACTACCATCAGCATGCTAACAGAATGCTGTCATCGACACCTGATCTATTTAAAACAGTGTTACTAGCTGCATCATACTTCCTACAAATTTGCTATTTTACGATGCTGTTTACGCGGGCTGGATACTATCTATTGGAGTTCAACAATTTTTTTTTCATTTACTTCATGTCATTTCTGACAACTTTTCAAGATGTGAAAGGTGCTCTATTTGTTAACAAGATTAGCCAGTGACTTTTGGGCTCTGAACACACAACCATACACCAAATAGAGGGTTGGCACCTTTACCAGCCTAATTAAAAAATAAACACTCAAAGAATAAATAATAAAAAAATAAAACACGATTTAAATAATTTAGAGTGCTTAAATTTTGTTGAAGTATTTCTATATTTTGCTGAAGTTAATTTGGCAATTACTTTTAGTGTTTTACTAAGTTCTACTCGACCATAAAACATTTTATTTTTTTATTAATCTGCTTGGTTCAAAGAAATGTTTGAAGTTCAACAACTTCGTGCAACTTGTGCAAACATAACCTAATTAATTTTCTGCTTCTCTAATACCCTAATTAATAAATACTAACTTCTTAATTTTCTTTGATATTTAGAGCATCATTACGTCTACTGGTGATATGGTTATTAACTCTACTCTTAAGTTGCTGTTTGACATCAACAGCTTTGATGACCTCGCTAACCATACCTGGAGGTGTATCAGTGAGTTCAGAGTTCAAGGGGTATCAAGTATTCTAACTGAGGCAGGAGCTCCGATCAGGCGTAAGTAACTTTGGGTGTATGATGGGTGCATATCCCTACCTAAAACATGCAGCTATCTTTTAGTATCTATAAATACGAGATCACACGATGGATATTTTGAGCAACTAAAGAACTTGCCATTATATATAAATACTGAAAGTTACAAAACATTAGGTAGAACTAGCTGATGTTTTATTGCCTTGCATAAACCATGGTTTTGGAAACTGATTTGTAAAAAAATGCAAAGACATAACAAGTATTTTGTGTATACACTGTGTTACAACAACATAGCAACACTCTCCAGCAGCGCTTTCTGGTTGGTTTGTGTTGCCGAGTCCTAATTACTTGTTTTTAAAAATTAAAAAAGCTCAAAATAAGGAAAAACAGGCATATTCAGAATATGTGAAAACAGTATGTTGTTTGAAAATAATTCTAAAAAGAATCTAATATTTTTACACGGCAGTAACATAAAAAATACAACTCACTTTCTTTTCTTATACTGTTTTCTGCTATTAGGTGACCATAACGAAGCTCCTTGTAAATGAGTAAAGCAAGCAGGTCATTTTCAGGATTGATGGTTTTATGGTATTTGTTTTTGAAGAATATAAAGGATAAAAATTGATTGGTTTATTCTGTAAGCAACAGCTAATCAGAAAACCCTGCTCTATAGCCTGTAGTTCTAAAGCTGCATCATTGCATCTTTACAAAAAGGTTTAGCGCTAATTCGTTGTTAGGTAATTAGTCTTAAAAATAATTCCATCCTTAAATTTTAAACCACTGCTGTTATACTGCTGAAAATATCTCTATTAACAAAAAGCCTGCTGTGGATTTTGATCAGCCATTATACTTGACACCATCATTTAAGAACATCGAGGTAACCAAATTGTCCACGCCCATAGCATGCTAGGAAATACCAGAAAATAGTTTCTTGGAAGAACAAAATTGCTTACTGGTGCTAAATCTTGTTTTTGCTTAGTAAAAACAATAGAAATTTTGACAATTGTTACTCAACAAAACGGTCTGAATTTAGGTTTGTACATATCATTTTTATTATTGTCTTTTTGACTTGCTGGCTGCTGATTGATGGTTGCTAGGTAGAAGCTGAATGTTCATAATTTTTAGTTACTATAAGATCGTTACAATTTTGCTAGTTGCCGATTACTAATTGCTGGGCTCTACTAGTTGGTTGTTAGTTGCAAGCAGTTAGCCACTATTTAATAGTTACTACTTGCTCATTTTTAATTGCCAGTTACTATTTAATGATAACTACTGGCTAGTTATTAATGGTTAGCTAATGATTGTAAGGTAAAGATCAATTTCATGGTTAACCTATTAATCAGATCTCGTTGATCAATCTCACAAATTTTCCTTCTGGTTGCTCATTGATACATGAGGGTTAGTAAGGGCTGTATTTGTTGTCTTGTTCAACTTTATGCAATTACCAAGTTCTTAAATGCTAGTTTTGTTTTAAAGTGTTTGTGCCAGCCCCTAAAATGACAAATAGGACCACACCAACAACCAAAATACCAACAGCGACCACAAAAACTCCAGCAACAACAACACAAACAACAGCAATACCAACAACAGGAAACACTGCACCAACACAGAAAAAAACACAAACACAAAGATCGACACTGAAACCAACACAAACAGCAACACTGAAACCAACACAAACAGAAACAACATCAACAACAACTACAAGAGCATCGAAAATCACAACTAAGGTTGCAGCGACCACTAAAAAGCAGAACGAAGGTTTGTAAATTATTTGACTATAAATTATACTTAAACTCCTTCGATAAAAAACTGAGTATAAATATTTTAGCGCGTGACTTAAGTTGAAAAGTGTGCTAGGATGGACTTCCGACCAGACCTCATAATTTTTAACACTTTTTTTACACAACCCTGTTAATGCTATACTTTCGAAATGTCAAAGAATTGCCATGGTTTTTCTTTAGAACAATCTGTGTTGAATGATCCATCACACCAATACATCTTGAAGGTTGACTTGCAACAAAATTCACATTACAGTTATTTGGTAACAAAAAATTCACCATGTCTTACTCTGTTGCGTTGTGGGTGCCAAACATGTGGAAATGTGACTATAAGCTCATAAACGCTCAAAAACGAAAAACCACCATAGATTGGAATCTCTTTATTTCGATGACGTAGCCATGAAATTTGGTTATTGTCTTGTCACGTGATGTTCTCACGTGAATTGAAAGGCCAATAAACAGCTCAATATAAAACTTATCAAGCACTAATTTATGACAAACACTTCGGGTTTTACCGAAGATCCCGTATCAAATATAGATGCTCGCTACTTTATAGTTTTGTTTCGGCATTATTCAATCGTCTAGTCGTATTCTGATCATGGGACCCAATACATCGCAAACAATTTTTGCAGCACTTTTCGATTATCACAGATGATCAACAGGCTCGTCATGATTATCAGACAATGATATGTACTCATTCAAGCTAAGGTTGAAAAGTTTAACGATTTTTTACGGTAAGTTATAAAATATCAGCGCTAAAAGTGACAGCATTACAATGTCGGTAAAACAGACGTGTAAGAACAATAGACATGGTTTTATTAAAAGCGTGAAGTATATTTGTGAAAATATTTCGACAAATGAGATTACAAAGTGTAAACAGAAACCATCCTGTAACAAGTACGTCCCATTTGAGCCGTTTTGGAAAGCAAATTCAAACTACGGCGGTCTCGTGTGGCTGCAATTAACTGTTGGTTTTTTAGCTTTTAAGAGCTTGTAATCACATTCCCACATATTTGGCACCTACAACTCAACAGAGTAAGACATGGTGAATCTTTTCATATCAAATAACCATAATGTGAATTTTGTAGCAAGTCAACCTTTAAGGAAATACAGCTGCTAACTCTTTGAATGAATTAAACTTAATAAAAAGCGTTTCTAAACTCTGCCAAACTGAAAAAAAATTCTAAGGTTACATCGATAGGCGTGATAAATTATCTCACACATGAATATTTGTAGCTATCTCAAAACATGTTTATCTTGTTTGACAATGGTCGGCGCCAAATTAATGAAAAATATGTATGAGCATAACATGCTAGTAATAACTACGCTGACAGATGTGCCTCCGTGCTGGCTCAGCTGTGATTGTTGACAAACTTTCTAAATAAAGAAATCCATACAATAATATAAAAGTAGGAATTTAAAAAAACAATATATAAAACAGTGTATACATAACATGTGTATATATTACTATGCTATATAGTAGTATGTATATTATTATGTTATATACTATTATATACATTATAAGATGTAATATATTTAAAATAATATATATATAAATATTTAATTAAATAAAAAAGTAAGATTTTAGTTTAATTTCAGGTAATTGGTTTAGATTTTTCCGTGATGGTGCAAATACTTAGATGGTTATACACGCACTAACTTATTTTCCCCTAATTCCAAAAAATCTTTTTAACTAAATTACATGTTCTATTCACATCATAAGCTTTTATCAAACTTCCGCATTTGATTATTATAGTTGCAAGGGTGAATATGACACCACTGCTTGCAATGCTTTAAGCTCTATGCATAATCTTTCTAGAGTCAATTGTGTCAAGCAGAGTGTTCCGCTACAAGCGACCACAATAATATAGAGTAAAAGTTTGAGATAAACCAAGCCTATATAGTAATGATATTAAAGTAGTAATCATTTTTTTTGTCAACTTCTAGTAGGAAACCTAACAATGAGATTGAATTACATATGCTGAGATATAGTATGACCTAGTTATTCCCAAAAGTTACCCTATGGCAAATCTTTATCTTATCGCAAAAGCTCCAAATATTGGATGCAGTTTTATAAAGTACGTGCATACAACTATATACAATAAGAAGCATTTTTCACACAATCTAAAAAATGTCTTTATGAGTTTATGTAATAGGAATTTAACAATATTGTAAAATGTATGTAATTATATGCTTCTGCTATGAGAACCAGCCTTAAACAACAGACGATAAGTTCAAATTTACTGTTCTACCTAGAAACAGAAAGGGGTATGTGTAATTTTTTTACAATAATTCCATCCGCTCTACTAATTTTTTCCATCCATCCTAACGTTTTATGATGATTGGGCGATATTTAAAAAATTATAATTAATCCAAAAAGACCATAATGATGTTTACATATTATTTTTTGCAAAAAGGAAAAAAACAAGTAGATTTGTCTAAATCCTAAATATAAAACTATTGATATAAAAACATTACTAACAATGAAACCATCAATACAAATATTCCATAAGCAAATCAGCAGTCATTATACAATGTTTCCATGCTCTGAATAGATTTGGAGTTGCTTTCACTCCAAATAATAGAAGCAATAAAATTCAAACGCATTTTTCTCCCTTTCACTTTGCTAAATTTGTGTGACAACATTCGCTGTGAAAGCACTATTTGACACTACAACAACGCTAATTTCTGATCGATCCAACTCAATAATGCTCTGTTAAGCTCTCTACAGCAAGCAGTGGTAAAAGAATGTGACCATTGCGAACCGATTGCGATTAGGCATCCTTGTTTAGTTAGTGCTACCTTTTGACTGCAATAAACTGAAAGTGACCTTGACCTGAAAACTAGTTTATTTTAACAAATTTTGTTTTGAGGGATACATTGTGAATATTAGAAAGATCTATTAGTACAACTCTGAAGTTGTTGAAATAGTAAGTGTAAATTTGTAAGCAGTTGACAGCTCCAAACCCATTCAAAGCATGGAAACACCAAGATGGAGGGCAAACATTTTTTTAATTCTTATGCTGTATAGTTTCACAGAAGTTGATAGTCTTTTAGTCAAAAGGTTGCTTGCATGTGTAAAAAATCGCTAGTATAACTGCCTAAACTTAAATCAATAGTGTTTCCTGTTTTCCAGTGACTTCAAAAGGTGCCGCAGCTCTTGGGAATAAAGGGAAATCAACAAGTGGCACTTACATCGGTATCGGTGTTGGTGTTTTCTTGGTGGCTGTTATTGTTGGTGTAGTAGTAAAGTTTCGAAGTAGTAGTACTGGAGGGAAAACTGGTGAGTATATTTGTATATAGTAAGTTCTGTACTTCAAATAGAACCTCTATATATGTAATAGTTTTACATGAAAATGTACGGTAAAATATATGGTGTACGTTTTATTTCAAAAGCTATTCTCAATGGATTAGCTATTCTCAATGGATTAGCTATTCTCAATGGATTAGCTATTCTCAATAGATTAGCTATTCTCAATGGATTAGCTATTCTCAATGGATTAGCTATTCTCAATGGATTAGCTATTCTCAATGGATTAGCTATTCTCAATGGATTAGCTATTCTCAATGGATTAGCATCTTAAAAAAAAACTTACACAAATATTTTTGTCAATTTTATCAAAAATTATCGATATTTTTTTTATCATTTGTAATTGTTTTTAATGTTTGAGGTGATAAAATTGTCAGGGTTTTTCAAGATTGAATCCGACAGAGCTTGGTTGCAGTTGAAACATTAAAATGTTATTGTTGTAATATTTATTATTGGCTTTTGCGTTCAAGTTGCAGCGTTACACTTCTTTATTCTATCAGTCTCATTGCAACTATAGATGCCATCGCCAAAATTTCGCTCGATCTGAGCATTTTAACAACGATCAAGTTTTGTCGATTTAAATCTTGAAACACCCTGGCAGTCAAACCACCTCAAACATCAAAAACAATTGCAAATGATAAAAAAATATGGACGTTTTCTGATAAACTCCACAAAAGTTGTGTGTACGTTTATCTTTAAGGTCTTATATCAATCGCCTTGAAAAAATTCTACATACAGTACTTATAGACAATAGAAAAAGTGTAAGACAAAGTTTAGAAAAAAAATTAAGGATGAGAAATTTAAATGCTTGAATGAGTCTAAATCAAAATTAATTTTTTTTGTTTTTATTTGAAAGTACATCGAAAAACTCCAAACGTTAATCAGCTTTCATCCATTTCAAAATAATAAACCTTATTTGGTTGTTTTGTTTTTATTTACGATTCGTATGGTGTTTACAATGAAAAGCCTACTAAAAGTCTGCATGAGAATAGCAACCGCAATTAAAAAATAGCATTTGAAAAAATATCATTATGTCAGTTTTAGTGCCAAACAAATCTGTGCCAACACCAATCTGTCAAAAAAGTACATAATTCACATAATTCACTGCTTTTACATCTTTTTATATAACACAAATATTGCTTATTATAAAAAAATTCTGTATCTCTATTAACCTAGTCAGCAATAAATATATAACAAATTTTCATAATAAATCTTAAATTAAAAAGGCTAAACTGAATATTACCATCCGTAAAATTTAATATGAGCAGCGAGAAATGTGTGAATCTGCTACCAGAAGTATTCAGAAACTAATATAGTTTCAATTGTTTTAACAACAGTTTCTAAGCAGTAAGATACTTAAGGACTATCCCTTGTTGAATGCAGTGTGCTAGGTAGGTCGTGGTATAAGAAGACATGGCTATTGCCAGTAGTTACCTATATAGATACAATTTATGTCAAAAGGCTACTCAAATGTGCAAGCTTATGGAGACAATAAAGTACTAGCATTAATGATAAAATGATAAAAGTGATTACTGTCAGTAAAGAAAAGACGGAATAGGTAGCGATTTGCTCATCAGAACAGTGTGGCAGCGCTTATCAAACGTGTCACCCAATCTGGTACAGAGACATCTGGAGGACTGGCGAGTAGGAATATAATGGCTTAAACAGTGTTGTGGAGTGTGTTTGACCTAGGGCACACATTATGCATATATCATCAACACTATACAGGTGTTAGCTCTGTCATGTTTGTCAAATACAACACTCGGTATAGGATTCTATCTACGGGTGCGTGATATGGAGACAGAGGCAGAAATTAGTTACATTAGTTTATGTGCAATTAGCCATAGCAGAGTGTACCACAATATCACGCGACGTACTACAGTAGCCAGCTTCAGTTTGATCTATATATACGATAGAATAATGTTTAGTAATATCGTTTTTATCTCATCATAAATATGGTCTGCATTAAATAAGGTATTTATCTTTAATATAGTTTTAAAAGTTGAATAATTTCATTTTCACGTGGCATAAGAAATATTGGAGAAACAAGATTGCTCAATCTTATAAGTCGGGTGCCAGAGAGCACTAGAACTAATAGCTTTGGAATGAACATTTTGCTTATAAACTTTCTTCTAGGTTATAACAAATTTCCTTGGTTAATTTCAGAAGATTTTCCACCATCTAAGAATACAGATGATAATGATTGGATAGCGTAAGTATCATACTGAGTATTAAACTATTTGGTTACGTTCCAAATTAAGACTTTATAAAATGATTTATTGCATAAATATTTTATGTAGTAATTTTTAAAGATCAAAGACAGTTTGTTTAGTTCTGAAATGAACTTTTAATTATTATGCTTTGTAAATTTCTGGTCACTACCTGACTACTACTTGATCAGGCAGCATAAGCAAATTGATGCTGCCTAAATCCTGGTCTCCATATCAGTTGCGAGACACTGCCAGTAGTCTCACGCAGCAAAACATTTGCGGCGCTCGGCGGCCATGTTTACATAAAAATTCATTGCTGATTATTGCACGAAAATGCACTACAATTACAAATTACCCACATTGCGTAAAAATGGCAGTTTGCCATGCCGTTTTTAAAGCGCTGACGTTCACCGCTACAGTGAAATTTGGGAATGTTTTGTTTGCGACCCTTTGCAAAAGTTGAACAGCGCTGAACTTTTGCACTGATCGCGGGCTGCTACCTTCGGTACTCGACGTGTAGGTTCCGGTTTCATCGCCGATAGCCCGGCATTCCTGCTACCTGTGTTTGCGAGGCATATGGGAACCAGGCTTTAAGGACAGCTCTGCAAGTCAGCCAAACATCTTTTTGTTACTTTAACTAGACATCACTTCTTCTATACAATTTGTGAACTGCATCAGCTACTACCAATATTATAAGTGAGTTTAGTGATATTCACATTGGACATTCATCTATGTTACTAGACCGACAGAACCAACGGCAACTGTAACAGCAAAACCTGAAGAAATAGAAGAAAACCCTGAACCATTTATTTGGCCTGACCAGACAGCCCCACCCGATTCCGTAGTGCTTCAAGAAGAACCAATGACTCTGCAAGAACCCCTCGTTAATACTGAACCACCAGAAAGTACTCAGGCAGTTGTCACAGTGACAGACGTGCCATCCGCTAAACTTGAGGCTATTGGCAGTGTGAAATCTGCTCAGCTTAATTCGTCCTTCCAATCTGTAGACAGTAACATGTAAAATATCACACCGAAAAATAATTTTGACAAAAAAGTTAATCTCTGCCAATTTTCATAACTGCTGATCAATTTACTCAATGTTTTAAGAATGAAGTTAATACCAAAAAATAAGATGCTACAAAAATAAACTCAAAGCAGCATTTATTTATATGGATAGCCAAACTATGTTTGTGGTAAGCTACAAGTTTTTATAAGAACCTAAGATGATCTTTCCACACCATCTTAATTTCTACTTTCATTCTGTTTAAATACATCCAGCATTTATACTAGTTTAGATGAAGTTGTCTGAATTGGCAATGTACTTTATATCTACTTACTGTTTGCTACTCGCTAATTACTGATTGCTGGGCACTACTTGTTGGTAGTTATTTGCAAGTGGTTAACCAATATTTGTTAGTTACTATTTACTCATTCTTAGTTGCCAGCGTTTGTTAATATTTTTTCATTCTTAATTGCCAGTTACTGGTTAATGATTACTGCTTCCTAGTTATTAGTGACTATCTGGGTGTACTTTATATGTGTGTACTAAAATTAAAATAGCAGAACGATACTTGAGTACTGGCGCCGCCCCTCAGATTCTAGATGTTGAAGTTAAATCTAGGCTCATTTAGGAAAGCAGTTACTATTAAGCAACAAGACATTATTTATGAACTCTTTAGTTATTAGTGGCCAGCTATTAGTTGCAAATAATCAGCTGCCAGTTACTTCTTTCAGTTCTTGTTTTGTTTTTGATAGCGAGGCAAGTCCTGCTTTATGGTGTTTTGCTTTTGCTTATGGTTGTTGCGAATACCTCATCAGTAAAATGACTCAGTTACTCTGGTGACTCGGGTATTCTGGCGACTCATGTTTTCTAGTGGCTCAGGTACTCTGGCGACTGATGTCCTTTAGTGACTCAAGTACTCTGGTGACTCTGGTACTCTAGTGACTAAGGTACTCTAGTGACTCAAGTACTCTGGAGACTCAAGTACTCTGGTGACTCAGGTACTCTAGTGACTCAAGTACTCTGGTGACTCTGGTACTCTGGCCACCACAGTCACAGGACTGAGTTTTCCAGTCACCGGAGAAGGCGCCCGGACAAATAAGAGGAATCTAATAGAAATCCGAACACCAAACAAAGGAAAAGGGGTGGAGCCTACAAAGAAATAAAGTATGTAGAACAAGAGCGACACAATTGTTAAGTAGAGTTGTATGGGCACATTCTCTGCATGTTGCATTCTCGCATATATGCTGATGTATATTTATGTATATATATATTTGATTAGAGTTTAACACTTGGTGTCATTGACTGACTGTCTTGTGGAAGGTTAATGGGAACCTCAGTTTCTTTTACAATAAGTTATCTCTATATGTATATATTTCTCTAAGTTTGTCACTGTGTTTGTCTGTATGTGTGTTGTTTAGTATGACCAGCTACAGCTATTCAAGTTTTGGAGTGAAGAATTCGTACTGCAGAAGATTTGATCTTTGATCTTACCAAAAAGCCATGCAAGCTTGATGATATTATTTGGTGATATAGGTAACGTAACGTGATAAGCGTAACAGGTGCTTTCAGTAGTAAGCTTATTCAAATTAGCCATTGGCAATGTGCCAGGCTGATGACAGGCGGCAGCGTTTATAAGCTGAGTTTATAAGTCTTGCATAGCTATCACTGTTTAGAAGCTGATTTTTAATACCCGCGCAACGCCGGACATTTTGTTAGTATAAATATAAATCTAAGTTTTTTTTAGTTTTTTGCCATATGTCTAGTTATAGCAATAAAGTACGCACGAAACAACTGCATTGCTTTGGAAATGAACTCGAAAACACCAATTTTGCCTACAAGCGAACAAACCATTACACCACCAAACTACATGGTGACCTTGTCATAGTGTGGAAGCATTGTAGTCATACTTATTACACCTGCCAGTCTTTAATGGTCCCTAATTGGTTAAAGTATACATACTTCAGCTAACAGGATTGAACTACCAGAAGAAACATATGTTCCCAGACTTTCCAAAATCACTATAAATATAAAAAGCATAAACTTAATTAAACTTAGATATATATCACTCACAAAAATAACACCTTCATTTAACAGTTAAAATGGTAAATGTTGTATATGTGAATTAAAAATAAATTTTCAGAGCCAAACCCTTTTTATTACTTGTGCAATGCCAGTCATTCATCTAGTTCATAAACATAACTCTAAGTGTTTGTTGATCTGTAATTTGTATGTCCAATTATAACGATTAAAAAAAGCATGAAAAAACCACCACACTGAAATTGAGCTCAAAAGCTCTGGCATTGCAAAGGGCATGCTAACCATTACACCACCCAGTTGCATTCCCATATCATGAAATAAGTGGTTGTCAAGCATGAAGATCAGGATTGTATGAGGGTTCGATTATAAGTACACTTATTCCAGGCTGACGCTAGCCTGCTGCCTGGCTTTGTGGTAGTGTGTATGGCTTCACATTCATTATTGCATCTGTTGAATGTATGGGTTTGATTTCTGTTAGAAGCAGTCCTTTTTCTTAATGCATAGACAGAAGGACGGGCACGGATCTTATTATAGTAAAGAGTTAGACTAGTTTAAGCTACTAATATTTGTTGGGTAAAGAAACTTAGCAAATGGCAATTACATTACCTGCCATTATTTATAAACTATTTTAAATATTTAACAAATGTGTAGCATAAGAAGTAAGAAATGTTTGTTAACAACTTGTTTTAGCTATACTCAAATGTTTTTAATATTTGATTTATGCACTGCCTGAACCATAGAGTTATCTCCCCCTAGAGTGATAACTGCACGAGCGTTTCCGGTGCCAACAAGGAGCGTTTAGGCCACGCCTCTTTTTTGTGCTAGTCAGTCGTAGTGATTGACTAGATCAATAACATCAGCTATGAGAAGGGTTAAACAAGGATCATGAATTCCAGTTGAGATAGTAATTAATGCTCATATTAAAGAAATGATGATTATAGTTTGTTACTTTAATATATGCTAATTATTTAAAGCAATTCAATACCTACCAGAGATTGCTAAACATATTATGGAAATGTTTACTTTTTTATTTCCATAAACATAAATATTTCCATAATTTTAGGGAAATGGATATGGAAATTTTATTTTACAAGTATGGAAATAATATGAAAATGGAAATAATATGGAAATGAATTATGGAAATGCTATGGAAATAATATGGAAATGGAATTAATATGGAAATGAATTATAGAAATGGAAATAATATGGAAATGGAAATACTATGGAAATGAAGTAGGGAAATGGAATTAATATGGAAATGAATTATGGAAATGGAAATAATATGGAAATGAAATTAATATGGCAATGAATTATGGAAATGGAAATAATATGGAAATGGAAATAATATGGAAATGAATTATGGAAATGGAATTAATATGGAAATGAATTATGGAAATAGAAATAATATGGAAATGGAAATAATATGGAAATGAATTATGGAAATGGAATTAATATGGAAATGAATTATGGAAATGGAAATAATATGGAAATGAATTATGGAAATGGAATTAATATGGAAATGAATTATGGAACTTTTATGGAAATGGAAATAATATGGAAATGAATTATGGAAATGTTATGGAAATAGAAATAATCTGGAAATGAATTATGGAAATGGAAATAATATGGAAATGAATTATGAAAATGGAAATTGTGACATACACGTAATCCCTGATACCTACATGACTTGCCAAGGCACTGAATAGATAGTGAGTGATAGTGAAGGTAATGCAAGCAGTTACTCATAGATAACATACATAGTCATACTGGGGTTGTATTACATGGGAAGCTAATCAACTGCCATCAACTATGAGCTGTACTACCCGGTGTTGCCCGAGTAATAAAAAAAGTATTTGGACAGAAAATTTATTTTTATATAACATTTACTATTCTAACTTTTAAACTTCATATCATGAGAAAATATTTTTAAGCAGTTTAAATGAATTAAGAAGAAAAAGAAAACAACTCTAAAGGTTTGCAAGCTTTTTCAAACAACTACAACTTTTAAATTTCATATCATGAAAGAAGTGTTTTGTTGAAATAAATTAGGAAAAAAAATAAAAACTGTAAATGTGTTTAAATGTAAAATAATTAGCAAGTAATGGCTAAATATAATCTGTTTAGCTATGATTACAATGAAAAATTATTTAATAAATAAGGTAATAAAAAAGTCTATTTTATTTTTATATAATTATAGTTAGTAGAATTAAGTATAATTTATTTTTATTTAACATATAACAACATTTACCACTTTAACTTTCAAACTACATATTATAAAAAGTGTTTTGTGTAATTGAAATAAATGAAGAGAAGAGAGAAAATAAAAACAACTGTAAATGTTTTCAAGCTTTTTCAAACAACTACCACTTTTAAACTTCATATCATGAAAGAAGTTTTTTGTTAAAATGAATTAAGAAAAAAAATGAAACTGCAAATTTGTTTAAATGTAAAATAATTAGCAAGTAATGCTAAATATAATCTGTTTAGCTATGATTACAATAAAAAATTATTGTAATCATAGCTAATTTTTATTACTTTATTTAATAAATAAAGTAATTCACAACTACTTTTTATTACTTTATTTAATAAATAAAGGAATACAAAGTCTATTTTATTTTTAAATAATTATAATTTAGTATAATTAAGTATAATTTATTTTCATCTAACATATAACAACATTTGCCACTCTAACTTTCAAACTTTTTGCTTGCTTACATCAAGCAAAGATGTCCACTAACTAGTGGACATCTTTGCTTCAAGCTAGTCTATGTATTTGATTGATATGTATTGAAATCTAATATTACATGCAAGGGCTGTTTGTGAACTGAGGTGACAATGAATCACTCTATCACCATACAATGTCAATACTTTCAGTTGATGGCAGTCGATTAGCTTCCCATCACACCAATGTAATACAACCCCAGTATGACTATCTATCTTATCTATGAATAACCAATGATATACAGCCCCTCATGTGTGGGGGCTGTATATCATTGGAGTAACTGATTGCATTAACTCACTTACTTAACACCATCTATTCAGTGCCTTTGCAATGCATGTAGGTATTGAATTGCTTTAAATAATAAGCATATATTAGAATAATAAACTATAATCATCATTTCTTTAATATGAGCAATAATTACTATCTTAACTGGAAATTCATGATCATTCTCATGGCTGACGTTATTGTTCTGTCGATCACTACGATTGACTAGCACAAAAAAGGGGCGTGGCCTAAACGCTCCTTGTTGGCACCGGAAACGCTCGTGTTGCTGAATGCACAGTTATCACTCTAGGGGGAGATAACTCTATGGCCTGAACACACCCAGAAATAACCAAACATTTTATTTAAAAGTCAAAATAGTAAATGTTGTATATGTTAATTAAAAATAAATTTTCTTTGCACAAAACTTTAAAAATAAATACCAAAGTACTCAAAAGTTTCCAAAATGTTAGTTACTTTGAAATCGGGCAAAAACAAACGATTTCTGTACTTCTACATTAATTACAGAAACCTTCGGCAATTCGACAATGTTATAGACTGGTGAAATGTGCACGTTATTTTTTCGTGAAATGCGTACGACTTAATGGTTCTATTCTCTGTCGCTCGGCGTTCCATTTGCCGGACTTAATTTTGATAAAAGTAAGGCTTAAGTAAGCCTCATTTAATTAAGGCTTTTTTTCAAGTTTAAAAACCTCAGTTCATGTTAATTAATCTTAATTTTTAATTTTAACTAAGATTTTTTAAAAAGCAGCTTTGAATTTATTTTTGTAGCATGTTATTTTTTGGTATTACCTTCATTCTTAAAACATTGAGTAAATTGATCAGCAGTTATGAAAATTGACAAAAATGAACGTTTTTTTTGTCAAAATTATTTCTTGGGGTCAGGGTCACTTTCAATTTATTGTAGTCAAATAGTATCACTAACTAAACAAAGGTGTCTTATAATTTATATAATAGTATATAATACAATAATATACATACTGCTATATAGCATAGTAATATATACACATGTTATGTATACTTTGTTTTAAATATTATGTTGTTTTATATTACTACTTTTATATAATTTTATGGATTTTTTCATGTTCAAAATTTGTCAACAATCGCAGCTGACACAGCACGGAGACACATCTGTCATCGTAGTTATTACTAGCATGTTATGTTCATACATATTTTTCATTAATTTGGCGCCGACCATTGTCAAACAAGATAAACATGTTTTGAAATCGCTACAAATATTCATGTGTGAAATAATTTATCACGCCTATCGATGTAACCTTAGAATTTTTTTGTAATTAAAATGATGCTTTTTAAAACAAATTACAGCTATTTATATACTGTTGTATATTTCAGAAGTACTAAACTATTGTAGATAGTTACTTGCTTTTGAACATGACTGTATAACTCAAAGAGATAATAACACTCAATATTCATGTCCATCAATAGATGCATTTCTAAGACAACTCTCATAATTGATGCGTTGAGTAGAGTTGTTTAGATTTTAGGCTATGTCAACTTGCACTAGTGTTGGGCCGGTAAGGACTTAACCGCTTTTTGCGACACCGAGTGATTATCGGTATCCGGAAAACCAATCAGTTTTGGTGACAGCTAGTTATCCGCGGCTGGTTTGATATGATCAGTATTTATCCATGAAAGCCTATCGGTAATTGGTGATCCGGAAAGATTTTTGTATTTGACAGGCTACAGCATTACCAGCGACGTGTACGCAGGAGAATCTCCTACACAACGAGCTGCTTATGAAAGAGCTCATTTGACGTCTCGTCCACAATCGCTATGTAACGGAATGAGAAAGAAATGAGAAAAATAAAAAAGAAAAATCAATTGATGTTATGGTTAATAGCAAAAATGCATCTCTGAGGAACATGCCAATCAAAAAGAGTCGCTCAGCGCACATTGGCAATCAGAACTTTTTTCTCAGGCATTCTGAAAACGCAACACATGTGAATTATATTACAACTCTTTCTTCAACGGACATTACCACGCTTATCTATATGGTATCTAGTATTATATTATGTCTTAAATTGATAAAATATAAAACGTAATATACGTTTTATATTTTATCAAATATAAAACGTATATTACGTTTTATATTTGGTAAAATCCACGTTTGATATTTATACGTTTTATATCTGATTTATCCCCCACCTGCGTTATATAAAAATGGACAGTAGGTAAGCTGAAGTTAAACAGACACTGAAAACCATATACCGAACTACAATACTGACAATACCAAAGTTTCTTAGTTGGTAAAGGATACCGAAGATGGTAAATACCGAGGATACCGACTCCGGAAAAACCGACAAAAAAGTGCAAGGATATCCTATCCTGCACTAAATTAAATACCGGCCCAACACTAAATTACACCAGCAACACGAGCTTGTTTAAGAGATGAATTTATGCTTTTGGCTTGCTCCACCCTACCTTTCACACTGTTCCTTAAATTTACCAAAGGAAAGCCTTCAGAAATTGATTTCTCAGAGAATGTACTACATTGGGTTTTAAATTTTGATCAATGAAGTTGAATGATGCTCAAGTGAAATCGGTGAAAAACTCTCAAAACCTTTTGAACAAACATTTTGTTGCTGATGCATAGCTCTAAAATAATGCGCAGTCTTAGCAAAAATTAAGTTATAGCAACACTACGTTATCAATATGTTGTGTAAGCATTTATATTTTGCACTAGGCTATCTATGTTCACATGAGCAGCCTTGACCACTAAGAATTGATAGTCAACCGCCAAACCTGAGAGTTGTCCCAACCCTACTCCAAACAATTATTTTACTTCATAAGCTTAATTTTAATAAAATATGTGGCACTCTTAATTACCTTTGGAAAAATCAAGTGTGTTTCATAGTATCCATTTATTATCTTTGATGTACCTTAGTGTGCATAGCACATGATTTTGCTGGTCAAGTACCTTGCCAATAATTAAACTCTCATTTTTTCTAAAAACAATCAGGCACTTGTACTTTTAACATAATGCATTAAAATATGAGTTCTTCAACCTACACAAAATATAAATACAAGGAAAATCCTGAGGAAACTTGCCATGAAATAATCTTAAGACAAGTTTGAAATATGAGTTTAAGAGACGGCTTCTGATGCGGTGACTATAGATGACTGAGTATTTGAGGTGGCTTAAAAAGGCGCGCATTGGACGTGCTCTGCGTCATCACAATGCAGTACCCAATACAGTGCCCAGTGCAGTACCCAGTGTAGTACCCAGTGCAGTACCCAGTGTAGTACCAGGTGCAGTACCCAGTGCAGTACCCAGTGCAGTACCCAGTGCAGTACCCAGTGCAGTACCCAGTGCAGTACCCAGAGCAGTACTCAGTGCAGTACCCGGCGTAGTACTTAGTGCGGTGGGTACGCAGCTCAGTACATGGTGTAGTATGCAGTGTAGTACCCAACACAGTAGGCAGTGTAGTACGCAGGGAATTTTGCAAGTTCATGACAATATTTTAATGAGCAGTACACACTTAATGTTATCTGAAGTATAGCAGTTCATGCATACTGCAAACAACGATTTTAATAACTTGAAACTGCATTTGTAATGCCACTGTACATTAGTATGACACTGATATTACTTGACATTGCTGACCTTTCAAACATTTGTAATATACATATGTACAAAGTTTTCAGATGCTCAGCAAGTATGCTCAGCAAACTCATGAACTTGTACTCTGACTCAAATAAATCATTTCAGAATAGGGAGTTATGCATTATCACAATTCCAATCGATGAATTTGTGGTATCTAGATTTTATTTTCATTAACGTTATAAATTAAAATTATTCCACGACCAAATGAGCGGAGCACATGTTTGTGAGTTTTTATGATAAATGCATGTGCACACAACTCACAAAAATTATTCATCAACAACGTCGCAAACCCTTGTATAGAAATCTCTTCAAAAAATTTAACTATTTTTCTATGGAATCGTGTTAGCACAAAAAGTGCTAAACCAAAAGAAGATAATTGAAAATGAAAAAAAAAAAAAATTAAGATCAGTGTAAAATTAGTTTATTTAAATGTATGTTTGATAAGCTAACTTTATTAAAGTTAAAATTAAAGTTTATGTTAAGTTATGTTGCTGTCACAAAACCGTCTCAAAACAAATGTGTTGCTGTCAAGTCTCTCTCAAACTGCTGTTAGCCCCTACCATCTGTTTAGAAAGGTAAGAACTCCGTACAAAACTGTACAAAACATTGTCATATTTTATTGCAGATCATCACTACTAGATAGGTTTTTGTTACTTTGTGAGTACAGGGATGACATAGAAAAAATTGAAAACATGTTTTTTCATTGTAGTATCCTGTTTTAGGTAGCTTTTCGGAGGTTCCTAACGTATTAATTTTTATTCAGGTATGTTACATAAAAACATTAATTTGAAATTTGAATGAACTGATGTAGAAGTAAATGTATGAGCTCAGTCATGGAACGCATTAAGCTAGTATTTTAAGGCGCTACTAAAAAATCAAACGTTAATGAAAATTGAAAAATTATCAGAACTTCATAGACAGCCATATTTGCTTCAGTTTGAAAAAAAGAATAAAATTTGTGTTTACTCGAAGGTTGATTTCTGTAGATTGCATTGATGCCAAAATTCTCAAATTGAAATGAAACAGCATTCCTTTTTTAAAAGAATAAAAATAATTTGTCAGCAAAGTTTTCACAGTAAGGTGAAATAACACAGGTGTAAATATGGAACATATGTGACAGCTCGTATCATTTTCAATACAAATCCAATGTCATCCTCCGTCGTGTGTTTTTCAAAATGCAATATAGCATGCAGTTGAACAGCAGCGTGGAAATATACATGAAGCAGATTTGAAGAGAACAGTAGCCTTTCCAAAAATTTTAAAAGGTGCAAGTCTTATATTTTTTCAATATTTCTGGTTTTCCGATAGCATGTATTATAATTTTGATATTTTCAGAATTGATTTTTTTGCAATTGGAATTTTAAAGATGCACAGAAAATGGCAAAATTTTGGGCTTTGCTATAATTTTGAGAAAAAAATGGTCAGTCAAAGGCAAGTTTACAGATGATAATTGACTTACCAAGTTTTTTGTGACATTTCATACTAACTAGTATACTTGAACACTTTTGCAGTACGAGAAGTGTGAGTTATGCTACATTAAAGTTACCTTTCCATCAAAATGTTTTTCCGTGACACCAAAATTTACCATTTTGTCAGCAAACACTGGTAAAGTATATGTTTACAAAAAATAGTTAATTTTGGTAATTGTTGGTGCGAAAACGTTTATAACTATATGAAAGCAGCAAGTAACAACTCAGCTGTAAGCTCTTATAAAAAATGGTGAGGTATACACAACCTCTGACACACAGCAGTGACTTAAAGAATAGAGAAAGCATAATATTTCTATGCTTTATTATTTATCTTGAGGTGTTGACTGATGTTCTAAAAAAGAATCAAGGAGATTGACCAACCAGAAGCTGAGATATAGCCAGCCAAACACAGGTCTACCAAAAAAAATAAGCGTTTTTGGTAGTCATCAATATATGACGTATGAAATCGACTTGTGCGCCATTGGTCAATTAAGCCAGCTAATGCGCTCTCCTATAACAATCACGGCGTTTTAATTGGCTTAATCCATGGAAGTATAGAACAATCAAATTGGGCCTAACAATCATTGCTCTGAGAATTCCGAACCAGTCCCTCTGACGTGTAGATTAGTATTAAAATAAAATAAGTACACGCATCTATTATTTCGCAACATTCTGCTATCACTTTCTACAAATTACATGTATATTAGTTACATCATTGATTGTATATGCAGTTATATTATTATTTTGTATAATATGCATTATGATTATTATATTAATCATGAAAAATAATCATAGATAAGACAATAGATCAATAGAAAAATCAAATCAAAAGTTATCGTTTTCTTTTCTTACAGCAAGAGCAGCACAGTCAAGTTATTATTTTTAAGATTATGGCTGTAGTGAACTTACAGTCTGTTAATAGTGACGATAATCATGAAAATCAACTAATGTAAATGCTGCAGTAGATACACAATAGAAAAATGATGAATGAACAAAAATTCACATTCTCATTTTTTATTCTAAACGAACCGCAATCGCGGATGTCGCATGAAGACTATACGCGCACCGTTAGTTGAACAGAGGGTCTTCGGAGCATATCCGTGGAGATCGAGTTAAAATTTGAAGCACAATAGTCAAAATCTGCTCTTCTGTTTTAAAAAATCACGGCGAGGTGTTGTGGGCAAATGCTTTTACCACACAATGTTTGCTTGATTTTCCTGAGAAACCAGAGCTAGCCTGTAAATTATTTACTATCGCGAGAAGCGTTTCACATCTCGTAGCCAAAACAATCATTATGCGTAACGGCGGTAAGGGTGCACAACTCCGGCACATGAACATTGTTGTATATTGTTAGAGTTATCATATCTTTATTAATTAGTAATTGATAATCAGTCTGGATAAGAGTTGTCTACCCTTCTTCCCATGATGCTACAAGACCTTCCCATGATGCAACCAAGAATAGCACTTCCTGAGAATCCGATGAAATGCTACAACGCTAAATAAATTACGACTGTAACTTTAATCTTTAACGATAGAAGTCATCTAGATAGTTAAGGGCTGGCCAGCCATTAGGCTTCATCATCAACTAACCAGACAACATTTAGGTAATTATCACAACTTATAACATGGTGGCAGCAAAATACATCAAGATTTGCTGATTGATGAGAACCCAGCCAAGTAATATTTTCTGAATATCAGCTGATTAGGCCTGCTTCTTACTTGTTTTCCAATTTCTGTGTACTACTTGTGTGTTGCTATGGATGGTTTTGAATTACCCTCACCGGCTGAGCTGTGCATGGATGAAAATTTGGCGGAAAACTGGAGGAAATGGAGGAGGAATTTTGAAAATTATTTGGATGCAATAAACCTCATTGCTGGGCCTGCTGATGAAAATGGGGCTTGGCCACCGGCAAATAATGCAATATGGAGGAGACAAATAGCTATACTACAACATTGCATTGGCGAAGATGCTGTGGAAATATTAGATCAATTTGAATTTGATGAGGAGGCAGAGCCACCTGAAGTTAGGACTCGCCTTCCTGATGTCTTGGCAAAATTTGAAGGTTACTTCAACCCGAGGAGAAACCTACTGTATGAATGGTATGTTTTTATGTCTTTGACTCAAACCGAAGGTGAACCTATTGATATGTTTGTTAAAAGGCTAAAACCTCAAGCTAATAAATGTGAATTTGCTGAGCAACGAGACATGATGATATTAGTACGCTGTGTGTTTGGAATAAAAGATCAGAGGCTAAAGGAAAAATTGTTGCAAAATAGAGACGTAAACCTAAACAATGCCATTGATATGATCCGAGCATCAGAAGGCACAAAAAATCAGTTAGCTGAAAAGGCTAGTGAAAAAGTGGTGGCATTTGTAAACAGAAGCAACGGAACAAGTAAAGGACCTCCTATACCAGCGCCTAGGAAAATTATTGACTGCAAATTTTATGGTTATGACCACTTTAAAGGGAAATGTCCTGCCTATGAAGAGACATGCAATAAATGTGGCTTGAAAAATCATTTTAGAAAAAAGTGTACTGGTACCAAGAAAGAAGTAAATTCAGTCACGGTAAAAAGATCGGATATTGGGGTTAGTGACCTATTCATTGGAATGATAGCCAACGATAGAGATTCGAAAAAAGGATAGTATAAATCATACAAACTTTCACATGATTCTGTTTCAAAACAAATCACTTTTAAAGTAGATACTGGTGCACAGGCAAATGTTTTATCATTGAAGTATGCCAAAGATTTGAAGGCTATCATACAAAAAAGCACTGCAAGACATATAACATATTCCAATGATGTCTTACCAAATGCTGGCAAAACCACGCTAAAGCTAAATACTGACAAAACAGAAGATGAACTCGTATTTGAGCTCATTGACAAGGATGTTGTACCAATATCAGGCCTTCAAACATGTGTGGAACTGAATATAGTCAAGAGAGTTGACTGTTAACAATCAAGCCATTTTTGGAGGAGTATGCAGATTGTTTTCAGGGAATGGGCTGTCTCGAAAAAGAACATACTATTAGAGTAAATTCTGAAGTGAAACCAGTTATCAACAGAGCAAGACGCATACCTCTGAGTATGGTAGACAAAGTGAAAGCTGAGCTAGACAAAATGGAAGCCAATGACATAATTGCCAAAGTTGACCAACCAACACCATGGGTAAACAGTATGGTGGTGGTAGAGAAACGAGATGGCAGTGTCAGAATATGTCTAGATCCAAAAGAGTTAAATAAAGCGATTCTTCGTGAGCATCATCATATTCCAACGCTAAAAAACATATCATTCAAGTTCACAGGAAAATCTGTTTTTACCATTGTAGACATGAAAGCAGGATACTGGCATGTTCCACTCGATCGCCAATCACAGCTACTTACAACTTTCAATACGCCATTTGGCAGGTACTGCTACAAGCATCTACCCTTTGGGATTAACTCTAGTGCAGAGGTATTTGAAAAGAGAGTCGAAGAAGTATTTGGTGACCTTGATGTTTGCATCTATTTTGATGACTTGATTATTGCTGGTACAGACCAAGAAGATCATGATAGAAAACTCAGAAGATTGCTACAGCGGGCAAGAGAGAACAACATTAAATTTAACAAGGACAAAATTCAACATAATCAGTCGGAAGTTAACTATTTGGGCCACATTGTGTCCAAGCATGGGCTAAAGCCTGATCCAGAAAAGGTCAGAGCAATCAAGCAGATGCCAAACCCAGTAGACCGACAAGGAATTCAAAGGCTCAAGGGATCACTTAATTTTCTGAGAGGATATATTCCAAATATATCAAAGGAAACTCAACCAATGATAGACCTACTAAAGAAAGATACTCCATGAGTATGGGGCAATCAACAAGAAGAGGCTATGACTAAGATAAAAGCTGTTCTAACTAATGAACCAGTTCTGAAGTATTTTGACACAGAGAAAGACATTGCTTTGCAAGTAGATGCTTCTCAGGGTGGCCTAGGAGCAGTTTTGCTTCAAGCGAATCAACCAGTAGCTTATGCCTCACGGGCTCTAACTAAGACTGAAGAGGGCTATCCACAAATTAATAAAGAGTTACTAGCTATAGTATATGGGTGTGAAAAATTTAACACATACTTATGGACGTGGAATTGATGTTCAGACAGATCACCAACCTCTGGTCTCCATTGTTCAGAAACCACTTTGCAAAGCATCACCTAGACTACAGAGACTTCTTGTAAGATTACAAAGATACAGAGTTGAAAAGATCCACTACGTGCCTGGCAAATATCTATACTTAGCTGACACTCTGTCACGGGCATATCTCAAGGGCATCAGCGATAAAATTGAAGATGATGTTGTCATGATTTACTCACTTCAGTTAGAAGAGTCCGCCAAAGAAGAAATAAAGATGCATTATGCCATGGATGATACAATGAAACTCCTAACATCCGCAATTCTAAGTGGTTTGTGTTGGGCTGTAAAAAAACAGGTTCCAATTGAGTTACAGCCATATTGGGGTGTACGTGATGAGTTATATCTCAATGATCGATTGATTTACAGAGGTGAGCGTCTAGTGATCCCTAAGTCTCAGCAATGCCCATACCTCACGAAGCTTTACGCAGGACACTTGGGAATAGATAAATGCATCGAGAGAGCAAAACAAAGCATGTACTGGCCTGGCATGAATCAACAGATTAAGCAACTTGTAGCTGAATGTCCTATATGCCTGAGATTTTCTAATCGACAACAGAAAATGCCGTTGCTACCACATGAAGTACCTAAGTTACCATGGAATAAAGTTGGAATGGACTTACTAGAGTTTAAAAACAACAGCTACTTACTAGTGGTGGACTTTTATTCTCATTATCCAGAACTAAGGATCGTCAAAGGGAAGACTGCCAAAGATGTCACACTAGCATTAAAAAGTATATTTGCTGTTCATGGGGTACCTATTGATGTAGTTGCAGACAACATGCCTTTTGGTAGTATGGCTCTACGCCAGTTTGCATCCGAATGGGGCTTTAACATTACAACTTCTAGTCCACGTTATCCCAAATCCAACGGTATGGCCGAAAGATATGTTCAAACAGTTAAGCAGTTCTTGAAAAAGGCAGCTGCTGATGAATCTAAGTCGGACACTTATCAATCATTGTTAGCCTACCGACAAACTCCAGTCCAAGGTCTACCTTTCAGTCCATCTAAAATGCTCTTTAACAGATGTATTCGCGGTCCATTGCCTTACACTAGAAGGACCTTAAAACCATTGATTCCTGACGCATATCCCTTGCTATCAGAGAGACAAAGAAGTCAAAAGTTAAGCAGTGATAGACAGGCTAGAGACTTGCCTCCTTTACATAAAGGATAAGAGGTAGTCATCAGAACAGATGACAAAAATGAATGGAGCAGAGGACAAGTGTTAAGTAAAACACCACATCCACGGTCTTATATGGTAGACACTGGCACATCACACCTTCGTAGAACTAGAACCCATATCAAGCCAGTCCAAAGTATACCCGATGAAATAGATGAAATGACAACCATCAATGAACGAGCTACAGTATTCCTGATGAATCAGAAGACTTAGCTCCCGGTAGCACACCGAAGAAGCAAGACACTCCAAAGTCAATGCCATAGCTAATAAAATCTGGAAACTAAAAATCCATAGTGCAGAGGATTTGATCACAGACCCTCCTATTCCAATACTTTATCAATTAAGCCACACAAGCTTGATTTATTCAATAGGCGATATATGTCCTTATCTTGGTGCAAATGCACTACCGCTTTCTGTTACTAGGTAACTTGATGGTGCAACATCATGGCGAGCGTTAGCGGTAGTGCAATGTTATGCCTGGTCAATTGTGAAAGAAAATAGTTAGCTCTTATTAGAAAGCTTTTTCAAATTATCCATTCACAATCTGCCAGGCTAATAGCATATGGCAGGCAAATAATTTATCCCTCAATGTTTATAAGCTGACTTTTAATAAACAGGTAATGTCAGACATCCAGCTAGTAAATATACAAATATATTTGAAAACCATAAAACATCGAGGTGTAGCAACATTTGTAAAAAGTCACTACGCCAGATCTTTACACTTTGGCTAACTATTTTAACCAAGGCTTTTGATGTCAAAGCTTCTCTTATCAATGTTTGTCAGTGACCCACCAACAGCGCAAAATACCTAAACCAGTGGCCAGGTTGCCAGCAAATTCAAGCTGTTCAAGATTCTTGCCTGGTAATTGTTGTTAAAAACTCCATTTCTGTCAATTCTATTCTAATCCCAAGTGCACCTTACCTATATCATATGTAATGTGTACTCTCTTAATTTTAGCAAAACAATGATAACCCTGAATAAAACTGACAACGTGAGAGTTATTTTCTCCCAACTGCCAATATGCATCTATACATGTGACATGGTGACATGACCTGACAGGGTGATGAAATTTGTCATTTCATTTGATGACAGGCGTGTCAAAATACTAGAGTGACCAAAAAACAACTATTACCAACATTCCTGGCAGAGAAACTTTAAACACTCCAGACAAAATAGAATCAATAGTGCTTTAATTACCTTTTTCAAGATTTTCTATGTAAAAAATGCTACCTAGCGTACATACGTTTAAAAGCTCGCCTAGTAAATAATTCTAACAAGTTGGTAGTGAGCAATTTTGACTTGAAAAAAAGCAACAACACAAGCAGTTCAGCGTGTCTAGACTGCAAAACAATTGCTTGATAGGACAGTTCCGATAGGAGCAAATTTGTGAAACAAACAAACCATATAAACGTGTGCTAGTGCTTATGTTACTACAGACCAAAGGTTAAGTTGTGTGCATGACACAAAGGTAATCCTTGCTGTCACACTGGTCGTAGATGTTGGCTGCATTTTTGGGAGAGTCAAGCTATACGGTAGTATAATAGTATTTAAATCGTTTGAGCTTGTATAGTCGCAAGTTCTCTAGCATTGCCTTTTATTGGTCTAAAATACATGCAGATGACACTTGGATTATAACACTGATGCATTGTAGTCACATTGTATTTTAATACTTTGAATGGTCAGGTAGGTGAGTGAAGTGAGGATTAACATAGTCATAAAACATGCCATCTAGAAACGAGAAGAGAGGATTAATGTAATCATACCAAAAGCCATTTAGAATTGAGAAGAGCAAATGAACATGGTGATACATACAACTGTCTACATGTAGAATTCAGAGAATAGAATCAACATGGTCATATAACAGACTAACTAGAAATGAGGAAAGAGGGCTAACATGGCAATACTTAAGACTGAGTAGAGATGAGGAGAAATGACTAACGTAACTATATAATAGGCAAGCAAGAAAAGAGGAAAGAAGACTAACATAGTCATATAACCGACAAACTACAAAATAGGAGAGAGAAAAGAGAAAGAAAGAGAATGAGAGAGACAGAGAGAAAGAACGAGATAGAGAGAGAGGGCGAAAGAGAAAGAGAGACAAAGAAAGAGAGAGAGAGAGAGAGAGAGAGAAAGAGAAAAAAGACAAAGGGAGAAAGGGAGAAAAAGAGAAAGAAAGAGAGAAAGAGAGAGAGAGAGGGCAAGAGAGAGAGAGAAAGAGAGAGAGAGAAGACTCTACCATAGTCATCTAACAAACCAGCTAAAAATGAGGAGAGAGAACTAAAACTGTAATTTTTATCATAAAGTCAACAGAGTTTTAGTGATTAGTTAGTTGTGTCTATTGACTAGGGTTGATAGGACTTAATTTCTACTGACTCCTTACTGTCTCTTTCAGCTGGTATAAGGGTTTCCAGATGATTCAAAATCACAATATTTGTCATAGCCCGTATATCGGTGTAGTAATAATAATTTTAATAGTAATATCATGGCTGTCTGTTGTAATTGGCTATGACTTGCATCTTATCGATGCATGCATGGGGCAAGCAGTATGATAAAGTAGAAGTGACCCAGTTCTCAATATCTACTACTTCCAGAACTGTCAGATTAACCTGAAGGGATGCTTTTGCAACACATCCAGTCTGATAGAGCCTAAAAACCCTTTCACTGGCCATTTCACTTTCTTTATGTGCAAAGGGCGGAGGTGGATCTTTGATGTGCCTACGTTTTCAGTGTGGTACACAGGCCCTCCAAGGTCATGGTCTAGATCCGAAAGACCCAGGAATTGAGGATTCAAAGCTTGCTGAGATCTTTTGGTTAGATCGGCATTAAACAGAACTCCAATCACCAATCTCAGGGTTGACAGTTAAATATGCTACCACTAGGCCACCATGACTCCTTATCTTTATATATAATATTGTATATTATTACACAATGTTATTATATATATATATATACATATATATTTCTAAAAGTGTGTCTCTGTCTGTGTATATGTGTGTCATTCCGGCTATAGCTATTAAAGTATTGATAGTAAAGTTCCATCTTGTGATTGATTTGAACTCACAACTGATGCATCGGCAAGTTTTTAACCAGATGCTTTACCACTGAGCTAAAACGGCATATTGATCAAAGGTGTTTTCATATTCCCCATACCCTATGTGCATGCTAGTTATTTAGCGCGACGCTGCCGCTGTTAGAAAATATTTTGGGACCTAAGTTTATGCAACACAAGGCTTCTCCATTTAATTTTTCGTTAGAGTTAATTTCTTCCGCCCCACGACAATAACTTATCTCAAAACCTAAAAGATTTGTACACTGACTATGTACGTTATTAAAATATATACGTTGCTGAACTTACCATGGCAAATTATCCTTATTTGTTATACAGTATATACTGTACCTACAGCAGGTGGAGAAGATCAATGCATCTTTTTTATATATGTGATTCTATATGAAATTATAAAGAAATTAGAGGAATGTTTATGGTGGTATCAGCAGACAACCAACTAATACTATAATTATAAATATAATATAATTATTAGAGTCATCATAAAGGCATGTTTACCCATCATATTGTCAACATAGTTTAGTAAATAGTTAGTTGTGTCTATTGACTAGATTAGATAGAACTTAGTCTTTACTGACTCTCATCACTGTCTCTTTCAGATGGTATAAGCCATACCACCAGATTCCAGAATTATCAGTTTTATCGTAGACCCCATTTAGGTGAGACAACATACAATGCTTGTACCACCAGGCACCTGTAATATACATGATAATAGAACCAAGTTTATAGTCCAAATTAATGCTTTAACCTGTTTATGCTATGTATGATTTGCAGCCTGTTTCTTGCTGTTAGCTTTATAATAACATTGTGTTATTTTCCAATAAATATTTAATCACAAGATATTTTTATATGTTTTTGCAGTTAGTTTTTTAGTTGAGACTGAAAGCTATTTTAAAATAAAGCTTTATCAAATTCTCAATATTAACAGCTGTTAGCTGCTGTTAACAATATTAACCGCTGTTAGCTGCTGTTAACAATGTTAACCGCTGTTAGCTGCTGTTAACAATATTAACCGCTGTTAGCTGCTGTTAACAATATTAACCGCTGTTAGCTGCTGTTAACAATGTTAACTGCTGTTAGCTGCTGTTAACAATATTAACCGCTGTTAGCTGCTGTTAACAATGTTAACCGCTGTTAGCTGCTCACTAGAATGTGTTTTGCTGCAGGTAACTTATATAAAAGTCTGGTTTAAAATATTCATAATGTAAAGTTTAAAGCGAAAGTTCATATGATGATTTAAAGCATACTGGTTTAAACTCATACAATCTCATCAAAAGTGCAGTCAGACAACAACTCTCAGATTTAGCTGACAAGCTGTCATCACCACACAATATCATAAGACAGATAGAAAAGGGTTTTCGCTAGAAATTAATAAATTATATACAACTTTTAAGTAGCCGACACAAGTTATAATTATTTGCTCCATAATTATTACTAAAATATTAAAAAGGGAAAAAAAAAACATGGTAAAAATTTAGCTAGACCAACTTCCATTCCTTCTTCATGTCTAATTGGAGTTACGATCTCTTAGCAAGTTAATTGTAAAGGGTAACAAGGTAAGACATCCTCAATGCTGATAATTAAGAATTGTTTCATAATTGCTAGAAAATTATTGCAATAATATTTTATTATTATCTTTAAACTTAATCCGTTTACATTATTTAATGATGCGTGTAAAGGTTTTCACAAATTGTGTTGTACTGCAAAACTCAGTGAGTCATGTAATAATATAAATACCACCGTAACCATGACTATATTAAAATAAATTGCTCATCTCAATCTCAATGCAATATCTCCAATATAAACTAACTAAATACAAATTAATCCGCTTGCATACTTGTAAAAATAAAACTTGAAGCAGGACATTACAATGAAAAACCACATTTTTAAATGTAATAATTTGCTATCTACTTTGGTATGCTCATAAAGTAGCAAATGTCAAGCTAGTGAATATGATTTGCAATGAAATGCAAATAATTTTATGATTTTTACTTTGGCCATTTGATGGCTACTGACAACCAGTTTGTAAGATCATATCTCAAAGGTTTCTCTTATCTCAAAGTAGTAACTCACCCAAAGTTTTGCTCTTATATCAACTTGTTCATAACTTAGGGCACTCGTATGTCAAGGTATGACTGCACGACATTTGCTTAGCCTGTGTTTCCAGCTGCTAAGTTAATAATAGGGATATTTTATTTACTACTAGTAAATTTCCTGATTTTATTTACTAATAAGAATATTCACTAGCTATATTCCGTATACTGACACTTGGTATATACACTTCATGATAGACACTATAGCTAGCTCCGTTATAAAAATAAGTGTTGTAAAGTTAAGAGTGGTTAAATGATATAAACTAACCAGCTATAAGCTAATTATAGTATAATGGTAAATTTAAATGTAATTATGTTTATATGAGCTGTAAATGGGTTGACTGCTGCATACAAGTTTATACTTACCATGGTAACCTTTTGCACAGTTGTCGCCACTCGATCCATCATG
The DNA here is from genome assembly GCF_963576615.1 of Watersipora subatra. Taxonomy (NCBI): domain Eukaryota; kingdom Metazoa; phylum Bryozoa; class Gymnolaemata; order Cheilostomatida; family Watersiporidae; genus Watersipora; species Watersipora subatra. Next base: position 47,941,384 of record NC_088711.1, on the reverse strand, counting down.
GTCTCTGTCCTTGGTAGAAAAAGACATACCATTGGAGTAGGAAAGACCAGATTCAGGAAGACTCCCATTATAAGCTACACTGCTAACCTGTTGGTAAAATGCATAAACACCTAATATAATACAAATAAAAACAGTAAAAAAAGACCATTATAAAATGAATCACTAAAGAAGTAAAATGAATTTAACATTTACCGAAATATTAATGTTGAGCAATAAAAACTTTATTAATTTTCAAAAACTGAAATTAAGTAAAAAAATGTTTTCTTATTTGTTAAAGACCAAAATTTATAAAACGAAACTTTCATTTGTTTTTCTAATTTTTGTAAAGTATATTATTATACAATCTACAGCAACAAAGAATTGTATGTTATGCAAAAAATTGTTTCAATAATATTAATGCCAGTGCAAATGCCCAATTGTGTATTTTACATTAAAACTCTTTGCATACTCTACATTGAAACCCTTTGTGTACTCTACATTGAAACCCTTTGTGTACTCTACATTGAAACCCTTTGTGTACTCTACATTGAAACCCATTGTGTACTCTACATTGAAACCATTTGTGTACTTTACATTGAAACCCATTGTATACTCTACATTTAAACCCTTTGTATACTCTACATTGAAAGCCTTTGTATACTCTAAATTGAAACCCTTTGTATACTCTACATTGAATCCCTTTGTATACTCTACATTGAAACCCCTTGTGTACTCTACATTGAAACCCTTTGTATACTCTACATTGAAACCCTTTGTGTACTCTACACTGAAACCCTTTGTATACTCTACATTGAAACCCATTGTATACTCTAAATTGAAACCCTTTGTATACTCTACATTGAAACCCTTTGTATACTCTACATTGAAACCCTTTGTGTACTCTAAATTGAAACCCTTTGTATACTCTACATTGAAACCCTTTGTGTACTCTACATTGAAACCTTTTGTGTACTCTACACTGAAACCCTTTGTATACTCTACATTGAAACCCATTGTATACTCTAAATTGAAACCCTTTGTATACTCTACATTGAAACCCTTTGTATACTCTACATTGAAACCCATTGTGTACTCTTTATTGAAACCCATTGTGTACTCTACATTGAAACCCTTTGTATACTCTACATTGAAACCCTTTGTATACTTTACATTGAAACCCTTTGTGTACTCTACATTGAAACCCTTGTATACTCTACATTGAAACCCTTTGTGTACTCTACATTGAAACCCTTTGTATACTCTACATTGAAACCCTTTGTGTACTCTACATTGAAACCCTTTGTATACTCTACATTGAAACCCTTTGTGTACTCTAAATTGAAACCCTTTGTATACTCTACATTGAAACCCTTTGTGTACTCTACATTGAAACCCTTTGTGTACTCTACACTGAAACCCTTTGTATACTCTACATTGAAACCCATTGTATACTCTAAATTGAAACCCTTTGTATATTCTACATTGAAACCCTTTGTATACTCTACATTGAAACCCATTGTGTACTCTTTATTGGAACCCATTGTGTACTCTACATTGAAACCCTTTGTATACTCTACATTGAAACCCTTTGTATACTTTACATTGAAACCCTTTGTGTACTCTACATTGAAACCCATTGTATACTCTAAATTGAAAACCTTTGTATACTCTACATTGAAACCCTTTGTATACTCTACATTGAAACCCTTTGTATACTCTACATTGAAACCCATTGTGTACTCTTTATTGAAACCCATTGTGTACTCTACATTGAAACCCTTTGTATACTCTACATTGAAACCCTTTGTATACTCTACATTGAAACCCTTTGTGTACTCTACATTGAAACCCTTTGTGTACTCTACACTGAAACCCTTTGTATACTCTACATTGAAACCCATTGTATACTCTAAATTGAAACCCTTTGTATACTCTACATTGAAACCCTTTGTATACTCTACATTGAAACCCTTTGTGTACTCTAAATTGAAACCCTTTGTATACTCTACATTGAAACCCTTTATGTACTCTACATTGAAACCCTTTGTGTACTCTACACTGAAACCCTTTGTATACTCTACATTGAAACCCATTGTATACTCTAAATTGAAACCCTTTGTATACTCTACATTGAAACCCTTTGTATACTCTACATTGAAACCCATTGTGTACTCTTTATTGAAACCCATTGTGTACTCTACATTGAAACCCTTTGTATACTCTACATTGAAACCCTTTGTATACTTTACATTGAAACCCTTTGTGTACTCTACATTGAAACCCTTGTATACTCTACATTGAAACCCTTTGTGTACTCTAAATTGAAACCCTTTGTATACTCTACATTGAAACCCTTTGTGTACTCTACATTGAAACCCTTTGTATACTCTACATTGAAACCCTTTGTGTACTCTAAATTGAAACCCTTTGTGTACTCTACATTGAAACCCTTTGTGTACTCTACATTGAAACCCTTTGTGTACTCTACACTGAAACACTTTGTACACTCTACATTGAAACCCTTTGTATACTTTACATTGAAACCCTTTGTGTACTCTAAATTGAAACCCTTTGTATACTCTACATTGAAACCCTTTGTATACTCTACATTGAAACCCTTTGTATACTCTACATTGAAACCCTTTGTGTACTCTACATTGAAACCCTTTGTGTACTCTACACTGAAACCCTTTGTATACTCTACATTGAAACCCTTTGTGTACTCTACATTGAAACCCTTTGTATACTCTACATTGAAACCCTTTGTGTACTCTACATTGAAACCCTTTGTATACTCTACATTGAAACCCTTTGTGTACTCTACATTGAAACCCTTTGTGTACTCTACACTGAAACCCTTTGTATACTTTACATTGAAACCCTTTGTGTACTCTAAATTGAAACCCTTTGTATACTCTACATTGAAACCCTTTGTGTACTCTACATTGAAACCCTTTGTGTACTCTACACTGAAACCCTTTGTATACTCTACATTGAAACCCTTTGTATACTCTACATTGAAACCCTTTGTGTACTCTACATTGAAACCCTTTGTGTACTCTACATTGAAACCCTTTGTGTACTCTACACTGAAACACTTTGTACACTCTACATTGAAACCCTTTGTATACTTTACATTGAAACCCTTTGTGTACTCTAAATTGAAACCCTTTGTATACTCTACATTGAAACCCTTTGTGTACTCTACATTGAAACCCTTTGTGTACTCTACACTGAAACCCTTTGTATACTCTACATTGAAACCCTTTGTATACTCTACATTGAAACCCTTTGTATACTCTACATTGAAACCCTTTGTGTACTCTAAATTGAAACTCTTTGTATACTCTACAATGTAACACTTTGCATACTCTACATCGAAAAGTGACCAAGACCCAGAATTAAGTATATTTTAATGAGTTCTGTTATGAAGAATAGATAGATGGTCATGGAAAAATCGACAAAATGCAACTCCAAATTTTTTAACTGGTAAGGTGAAAATTGGTTAGCCGAAGTCATCTCCGAATCCAATCAATGCATGGTAATCCAGCCCTTAAAACCTTTTGTGTTTTCTTCATTAAAACTGTTTGTGGTTTATGTATACAACTCCATTAAATTTCACAGAATAAACCATGTTTATCAAAGCCTTTCAAACTGCCCTAATTTTTTAAAGGAAAATGCAGTTTTTTTTTATTTTAACACTTAATCAAAAAACTAACTAACTGAATGAAGATATTCTATAACTCTAACCTACTGTTTAGTTAGAGGTTCAAATTTAAATGTACATTAAATATATAGCAAGTTTGCACTTTCTTAGTTAGAGGTGTAAGTTTCATGGTACATTTCTTCTGGTTTCTGATTGCATTCATGATATGTAGCAAGTTTGCATTTTCCTTTTTAATATTTTGTTGGCCAAAATAATATAGAAATATTGCATATACTTAAAACCCCAATGTGATGTTTGTTTCTACACGACAACTTTTTTCAGTGGAATTTTACTTTTAAAATATGCGTGTCACTTTGTATGGTTATATTTATATATGCAATATACTAAAGCTAACTTTAGTATATTGCATATATAACCCGAATTAAAACAAGTATTGAAATTTAGTATATAAACCCAAATTAAAACGAAAAAGTACTAATAGGTAGATAAAAGACAACTCCTGCATATATATTTGTGACATCTGGTTAGTTCACATAATAATTATGATGTGTCATAAGCATTTTTTAGAGAAGTAAGAATTGATATCAACTTGAGGGAATATGTACACTCATGTTTCTTTGTTGAGTGTGTAATTATTATTAATGAATATTAATATATTATTAAAGATGATTATTATTATACTATATTATTATACTATAATATCATTAAATAATTTTTATTGTGAATTTTATCAGCTAGTTATTATTTGGTCTAGGTTTTAATGTTTTTGTTTCGGATAATAATTGCCCTGTCAATACATGTATATAAAACAGGTGATTACTCGTTGTGACACAGAGATAATAGTTACTGGGTAAATCCCTTACAGTACATGCATGTAAATGTTGGTAGACCAATAACATAAAGATGATGGTTGATCAAATGAGGTCAGCCTATGTGTAAGAGACAAATCATAAAGCACAGTCTAATTGCAAGAAAAAACACTCTTAGTGTTCAAAACCCTTTTTCATATTTTCAGTTCAGAGTAACTATTGTCATTTTATTCATTTTAACTAAAGGAGATCAATAAGGGGCAATATGATTCTTAACAACTGTTGATTTACTCTCTTTCGATCAACTAAAATCTTCATTCTACCTTTTTTACGAACTTCATGTACAGTGTTTCTATTTTTCAATTTTTTAAGACTCCATTCAATCCACCTTTTCCTAAGTTATCACCCTTAGTTTGTAGTTGTCCTCTCACTATCAGCTTACATTCGTTTCCATGTACCTATTTACTATGCACTCACATTTATCTTGTATTTTTCTTTTACTACTAGCATACATTCACTACCTTTAGTCCCTATGTACTATATACTCACACTTAGCTTGTAATTGTCTCCTTCACTCCCAATTGAAAAGCTAGACCAGGTTCTAGACTGTATAGTTCCATCAGCTGCTTTCACAAGAATGTTCAGCTTTCTATTAGTCTGAGTTAAAGTATGGATCTTATCCAGTCCTGAAATATAATAATCATAAACTTAAAATCTACTATATAAACGGCAATCATTGTCTGTCTATCTGTCTGTCCGCTTTATAGAGTACCGTACTTTTCGGACTATTAGCTGCTACTAGGTATCTAGGGCGCGTTAACGGGATTCTCCGGTTAGTACACGCCTCTATACATTACCTACTCATCGTTTTTACACAGAACATGTCATATCTGGTTAACGCACCTCTTTACGGCGCCCAACGACATTGGTGCATTTGAAACAGCAAGATTGCTGTCGTGTTAAAAAGCACCGTTCATGAGTTCGGCGGCCTAGAGAGAGAGAAATCTTTATTTTATATATAGAACTAAGAAAACAACAACGCCTCTATTTGCAGGCAAGATAAAAAGAAACTGTTATATAATATTATAATATATATGAGTATTTGTACTGTAATGTATTACTCTATGTGGCATTTTATAAAAATGCGCTAAGTGATTGTCAGATAATATGCTAATAAAAATGAATATATTGTTGCACTAAAGCTATATAATGAAATTGTTCGGTTTGAGTATCTATATATATTACTACTATGTTGAATATTTGGGTATTTGATGAGATTTCAGGTCCTTCTTATTGGTCTGTGTCCGCGGCCCTAGTCACCGCATACCCAAACCTCAAGCAACCGTTCATGACTACGTAGCTGATTTCACTGATAGCCAATCCAGGGTAGAGGTAATAGTCCATTTTTTGCCTGACCAGGGCACATCTATGTGGGGTTAGTCAAGATGATAATCTTTTAGTAAGACTTATGTATTCAATAACTGTTTGCCAGTTGTTTACATCTGGACTTGTGCGAGTTCTGACTACTTTGTAGTCTTTTCAGTGATAGAGGAAGTGTAATACTGTTTCCTCATCTTCTAAACATGTGCACACTGGGCTGAACGTTAGTTTAGCTCTGTATTGAAACAGTTGTAGGGCACAGTGACCTGTCAATAGGTCACATAGTGTTCCTAGCTCTTCTCTTGTCTTGTTAATTGGAAGTAGCTGTAATGTCAAGTTATCAATGGATAGATGTGAAATAAGCCCGCAAGGACAGAGCCCGTTTGCCATTTGTGCTTTATGTCGGCGTGTCCATTCCCGTTGAATGCATTTTTTAATGTTATTTTTTGAAAAAAATTTCGGATTGATGTCATCTAGATTAGTCCCTCTAGGGAAAATCTTTTGTGCATCTGCTATGAACATTTTTGTGAGCAGACTCTTGAGAGTGTGAGTCAGAATGTATGTGCACTTAGTTTTGCTTAAGGTTTTCAGCTGTTGGAGTCTTTGTTTTGTGTAGAGTAGATCTATTGGTGGAATGTTGATAAGTAAGTGTAGAGACTCTGTGGGAGGATTAAAATGTGCTCCAAGAATTAGTTTTAACTGTTGTGATATTGTTATTTTCTTGGTAATGTCCCATAAATATGCTGCATGTAATGACTTAGGCAATATAACTTGGTGAGAATACTTTTCGCAGTACTAAATTTGAGGCCTGAGTATATGAAAGGTTTCAGCATGTTCATTTTTTGTTCCAAGCTTCTGATGCTGTTACCGTATTGTCTTTTGAACGACAATTCTTTGTCTATAACTATTCCAAGCACTTTAGAGTGGCCTGATATCTGAATGGTGTTTGATCCCATAGATGGTGGATTAAGTTGTCCGTTAAATACTACCAGTTCCGTTTTTTGAAAGTTGATTTTCAACTTCCATTTGTTCATCCATGTTTGAATTTCCTGGCAGTTATAATGGCAGATATTTTGCAATTCTGCTGAGTCTTTACCAGATATGAGAATAGTGCAGTCATCCGCATATTGCAAGCCTGTTCCCTGCACATTCTGCAGCATACCTCTTATGTAAAGAATAAATAAGAGCGGTGATAGTACGCTTCCTTGTGGGAGGCCTACCTCACATTTCACAGGGGTGTGCAGGTAACAGTTGACTTTTAACTGTATTTCTCTAGTTGTTAAGAAAGAAGAGATTACTTGGAGGAAGTTTCCATTAACTCCTATCTCTTTCAATCTGTATATCATTTCTTGGTGTCCAACTGTGTCAAACGCCTTTTGCAGATCTAGGAAGAGAGCCGAGCAATGTCTTTTGTTCTTTAAAAGTTGTGTTGTTTCCGTAATCAGTTGCAGAAGATATACATGGGTACTCATTCCCTCTCTAAAGCCATATTGTGTCCTGGGAAGTATGTCTAATGTTTCTACCATATTTCGGAGCCTTTGTTCTAATATTCTTTCAAAGGTTTTACCAACATGGGAGCTAATGGTTATAGGTCTGAATGAACCTGCTGAATTGTAGCAGTTTTTCCCTGGCATTTTTATAAAAATAACTTTGTTTGAAATGCTCCAGGGCCAGGTGTGTGTTTTTAGGATTGTGTTGAAGAGACAGTGTAAGACAATGAGAAAGAAGTTATTGCCTTGTTTCAGCATCTTAGGATGAATACCATCGAAGTCAGCACTTTTGCCCAAAGTCTTGAGTGCTTTTATAGCCTTCGATAATTCATCCATTGTGATAGGATTGTTAAGTCTTTTTGAATGAGTTGCATACTCGGTAGAAAAAGATTGTGGCAGAAGTGCTTCATCAAGTACAGTAGTGTCGTTTGCATCTGCTTTCCCAAATATGTATTGGAAAAGATGCTGAGCTTTACTTTTGTCGTCAGTTAATATTGCCCCTTTATCATCTTGAATATCTCCAATTTGATTGTCTTCTTTAGTATAGAAAACATTCTTAAAGTTTTTTCAGAATTTATCTTTGTTTTGTTCATTTAGCTGCTTCGTATTTTCCTCTACATATGTTTGTTGTGCTCTATTTAGCTCTTCTTTAAATTTACTTTTAATACTATCCAGCTGGTCTCTATTGCTGTATGAAGAACGATATTTGTATTGTAATTTTATTTGCCGAAGACGATTGGATAGCTCAGATAGCTTTTTGTTCTAGAATGGTTTGTTGTGTGCATTCATGGTACCTGATGGAATGTAGGAATCTTTGCAGTAGATCATGATATTTTTCAACTTTTCCCAGATTTCAATTGGATCTTGTGCAGTAGTAAAATCTGCCATGAACTTTTGACTTTGATCTTCTAGCATAGCGCCAAAACCATTCCAATTAGCCTTGCCCCATTTGAAATACTTCAATGGTTCTTTAGGGATCCTGTGAGTATGAAGTTCTGTTATGATTGGTATGTGGCCTCTGCGAGGCGCTCTTGTAAACAGTTCAACAGAACTGTCTGCATGTTGTTGACAGATGACTTTTGTTATGTTTTCAGAAGCAATAAACAAATCTATGTGGCTAGAGTCATTGTCACAGAGGAATGTTGGCGTGTTATGTTTGTAAATAATATCTAGTTTAAAGTTTCCGATAGCACTAAGAAGGGTTTCTCCGGCACCATTGTGGCAATGATCTCCCCAAGCTTCATGTCGAGCATTTAGGTCCCCGATAATCAATAAATTTTCCGCATTAAGGAGTGTCATTTTTCCTAATATATTTTGAATTGCTTGGATTACTTCTGTTAATTTGGTTGGATTATTAGGTGGAAAGTACACTGAGCAGACTACTGATCGATGACCTCCAATTTTAGTTATACACACTAGCATATCTGCTGAGGCAGGTTCTAGATCAGGGTATAGAGTCATCTCTATGTGCTCTTTTGTAATGATTGCAACACCTCGTTGCTTGGGGTTTTCAACATTTGGTTTTATTATATGTTTTCTACCGGTAAATACTGTAGGTGACAAACATTCTACTTTTGTCTCGGATAGACAAATTATGTCAAAATCTTTGCTCCATATATATTCATTTAGAGCCATAATTGTGCTGTTTGATAAACCATTTATGTTTAGCTGACAGATTTTAGTCGCCATTTTGAATCTGGTTGTGTCTGTTTATTAATTTGACTAGCCTTTCTTGGAAAGCTTGGCAGATATTTCTTTGGTCAGCACTGTGTGAACCTTTGCAGTTTCAACACTTTGGAAGTTCTGCGCAGGTCATGTGTGCTCCCTCACTTATATCTTTGCCACAATGCGGACAGGCTTTGCTGCTTTTGCATTGGCCAGTTGGATGACCAAGTCTCCAGCAGTTTGTACATTGACGAACATATGGTGTCCATACCATTTGCTCTACTCTGACATACTGGTTTTGACTTTCTAGTTTTAAATCTTCGTTTATTGCTTTGTTTAGAATATCTGAACTTTTAAAGTATATTAAATAGTTCTGAGTCTTTCTTTTTTGGACCTTTAGTCATCCTTTGAAATTTGGTGTCTGGGTACAACTTTTCAATGTTTGCCTTCAAATCTTCATCATGCATATCAAGCGGCACTCCTTTTGCAATGCCTACATTATTTATTCTGTCTTTTGTGGGTTTTCTAATTGATGAAGAACCAAACATTATTTCTGGTTTCCATTGCATTATGACTTCATCTCTCATATGTTCTGTGGCTAGTTGCACCGATATTTTGTTTGGGTTAAATGTTGATCGAGTGATTCTGTCTATAATCACTTTGTCTATGTGCTTTCCAATTTCTCTACGAACTTTGTCATCAGAGGCAAATCCACCAGGGTTGACTATATTTTCTATCACGGCTACCTTTTCTGGTTGAAATTTAACTCTGCCTGGCTTGTCCGTGGTGTGAGAAATATGATTGTTTATATGTGAAGATTGATTCTTTGATCTTGCATAATTAGCATTTTTGCTCACTGCTATTTTTCCAGTTTTGGTTACCATCCGAATTTGCATTGGTAGCTATATGATCATCTGGATTAGGTCCCAGTGAAGTCGGTTGGTCTTGTTGAGCTGAGCTTGTTACAGAGGTATTTTGTTGCATGAGCTTACTAATCTTTGGGCCAAAGCTCCTTTTGTGTTGTTTGTTTTCTTTTTCAAGGTTCTCAAGACGTACCTGTGTTTTACTCCTGTGTTCCTCATTCTCTATTTGCATAGCTGCAATTGTTTTCTCAAGATCTTCTATTTTACTCAAAGCTGTTTCTAGAAGGAGTTGCAAGCTTGTGCAAGCTCGGCGACCTATACAGCTATACAAATGTACTAATCATTAAATAAAATAATTAATGAATATCAATTTACATGCGATTGTTATTTACTGCCAACGTGTACCGAAAAGGCCACGCGAACGTTGGTTTCTTGCGGTCACTAGAAAACGCAGTTCTCACCTACTACATTTCTACATAAAAAAGGTAAGTATTTCTTAATCAATGTTGTATTGTCTATGAATTGCCACACTTCCACTACATAACCCTTTCACTTGCGTCCGTGTACAAATTTAGCTATTGGCCTACTGCCAGCCATTTTGCCGATATTGCTTCATGATATTTTTTCAATTTGAACTCCATCTAGAACGTTTGTTTTGGTTATATAGGAGATTTTGTCAACATGTTAACAAGCACTGCTATGCAAAAAATACTTTGTGCATTTTGATTATTTGTGTAATCACAAAAATCTGAAAGGGATATAGTGTCGTCAACATAAGTAGTTATTTGTTTTTTAACTCGAACGCATTTAATGAACTCGCACAAAAAATCTTCGTTTTTAAGTTGGAAATTCTCAAACGAAAATTTAAAACTAAATTTTAGGTTAATTTTATAGAGAAATCTTTGGACAACACTGTCACTACTATAAAAGTCTTAAAGATCGTTGGTTATGTTATCAACGAATAATAAAATTCAGTTGCTAGCAATTGCTGGGAAAGTGGCAAAAATGTGTTTATGGCGGTCGACCACGGAAAGCGCATGAATGAGTCTACTTCAGTGAAAGGGTTGAAAACGTTAGATTTGCCACTGTTTGTGATAGTAAACATGTTCATTTCCTTCCGCAGCTGAGTTACTTTTACTTTTTTTCCAGCTACAAGTACTACAGATCTACAGCTACTACAGAACTTGCACGGGCACTCCGAGCGTTGCGATAGGCGATGGTGAGAAGAAAGCGAGCAGTGTATAATACAAAAAAAGCACACCATCTCATTCAATTTTAGAAATGCTTGAAGCAGTGCAATGCCTTCCAAAAAGCCTACTGCCCAAACGCAAGAACAGATTGATTCCTTTAGAGAAAGAGATCGAATTCGCAAAGCAGCAGCTAGATGAGCTAAAACTGCAAAGCAAACGCCGCTACGCCCACAACAAAACAGAACTGTTACTGCATCTGCTAGAAGTGCAGAAACTGCAGAGCAAACACAGCTACGCCTAAAACGAAACAGAATAGCAGCTGCTAGAAGAGCAGAAACCGCTGAACAAACACAGGTACATCGAAAGCAGGCCAGAATAGATGCTGCAGCCCCTAGAAGTGCAGAGACTACTGAACCGACCCAGCAGCGACTCAAACGGCTCAGAGCAGCTGCTACATCGACCAGACGTGCAGAAACCTCCAAGCAGATGCAGCGGCGACAAGAACATGATGCACTAGCTACAACAGCTGCTCGATGAGCTGAATTTTCTGAGCAGATGAGAAGGCGACAACAGCGAGATGCACTAACTACAGCAGCTGCTACCAGGCGCCGTGTATGGACAGAAAACTTTGCACTTGACTACAGTCCTGCAACATAGTATAGGGCCGAACTTTTCTATGGGACGAATGTCCAAAAATGCTCCAGATGTAATGCCTTACATTGAAAAGGCGAGAGGCCATATATGTAGTTTATATAGTAGATTTTATTGATAATAAATTTTATCAACACGACCACATTACTGCTGCACAGTTTGTATATACCATGTCAAAACACAGGCTATAGACGAAGAACTGGTGAGTAATGATTAGTGTTTCAAGCATTTAGAAGTCTCAATTCAATAAATGCTGGTGATAGCTAAGCAGTGCAATAGGCAAATATTTTCTAAAATTTCTCAAAATACGTAAAACTTTTTAATACAGCCAGTTTGAAGAACGTCAGTTTGCCTAGCGATGTCAATTTCATTATCAGTTATGTGTACAAAATTGGGACCATTCCGATTTGAGTGGTTCAAGACTGATGCATTGTAGACTAGCTGTAAAACACATTGCATATTTCCATTGGTCTCTCCAACATTATTGACATATACAACTGCATATGTGTATGCAATCAGATCAGCACAAAAATTTTAGTAGATTGCATATTTGCAGTTGTTTTACGGTATGAAAGACTACTCTCAACAAAACTTGCATATTTGGAGTTGTTTTACAGTATGAAAGACGACTCTCAATAGAACTATTGCTTTGCGTAAATCTGTTCCTGAACACGGGTAATGCAACTAGTATACATATATAGCTCAAAGTTGGAAGAGTGTATGTGTATATATGTTTGTGTGTCCAGCTATAGCTATTAAAACCTTGGAGTTTAAATTCCACGTTCTGATGGATTTGAACTATGAATGCTACCGCAAGTTTTTCATCCAGGCTACATAAGGCATTTTGATCATAAACATTATCATATACCGTATATCGTATGCACTTGCTAAATGATGTATTGTTAAAAACTCCAAAAATTCTGTTAGCTCTCTGAGACATGATGCTGCTTTGTGTTTTATTAAACTTGTGGTTAAAATTTTTCTTTAGGTTCCATTGCTATATTGCATTCAAGGCCAATTTTTTTACGCGGACAATTGTATTAGTTCTGTAGAAAAATCCTTGACATTTTCTCTCCGTTCGGTCAGACAAAGACAGTAGGATATTTCATTTTTACATTTGTACCAGTATCGAGAGACGCCAATATTGTTGTATTCAAAGTTCTGATGGATAGCTTTTAGTAGTGGGCAGCTTGAAATGTAGGGGGGGGGGTGGTTGCTCCACCCTTGTTGCTAATTAGATAATGCCTCTAATGGAGGAAGTGTGTGGTGGACACCGGGCCATGACTTTGCATTTCTTATTTTATTGTATGTGTTATCATTTTTATTATATCGTTGTTTTACTCATTATGCTATCACTTATCGTCACTTACTTGGTTGTCATACCAACGCACTAGTGATCTTTTTTATTCACCTTGTTAGCCGGTATTCTTACCGTTAGCCGGAACGGGTGATATTAATATATATAAAGGAACGCGCTCATTTAGTTGAGCAGAGCAGATAGCCGTACGCTCCTCGGCTAGTGGATTTCCTTCTCTAATAAAAACAGAACAAAATCACAAGTATTATCTTGCTTTATGAAATAGTCTAGAGATCGTGCCAAGTCAAGGCGGCCAATTCCTTTACAATGGTGGAAGCAGGGGGATTGCGCCAAACCCGGCAGGCAGCATCTAGAAATTTGAAAATCAAACTCCGGCAGACTTCCTGCCCTGCTTGCAAAAGCAGCCTCATTAGAAGAATAGCGGAGTAGTGCGGCAAATACCGGGGGTTTGAAATCTGGCCAAAATAGTTGTATGGCTAACCCCCACATTCGTAGAGAAACCTGGTGTTTTAGAATAGGCATGTTATCTAGCACTCCAAAGAAGGGTTGATGACTGGCACTATGCCAACCACTTGCCACTCTGTAAGGCGCTCGATACTGCCAATAAAAGCTTATGCACTTCAAGTCAGACCACAATCGTCTATCACGGTCTCCCTGACTTGGAGAGAAGATCAAGTCATGTCTCGAAAGAGGGCAAAGAGTGTAGACCGGGACACAGATCAACTAGCTGATGCAGTTGGGCAACTTTTCAGATTAGTTCGGTACCCAGAACCGGCCTCTCAGTTAAAAATGCCTGAGTACGATGGCATCGGAGACCCAGAATACTTCATTACCAGATTTAGAAAATCACAGCTGCAAATAGGTGGGCCGAGGAGGCCAGCACACTGCACTTCAGAGAGGCTTTGAAGGAAGAGGCAGACTCCTGCGGAAGAGCAGTCGGGGTGGCAGCCATCTTTGAAGCCATCTGAGTCTGATTTGGACTATCTTCTCGACAAGCCAGAGCAGAGTTGAAAAGTTTGAAATAAGAAACCCAAACCTCCCTGCAGGAACACGCAATAGAAATTAAACGGCTAGTCCAATTAGCCTACGCTGAAATACCCGAACTATTCAGAAGTAACATGGCAAAATAGTACTTCTCAAACTCCCTAAACCATCCCGCCCTACAGTCGCACCTCCTAGTGGTACCCACGAAAACCCTCATGAATGCAGTACAGGCTGGAAGAAAATTTCTCCAGTTCAAATCTGAAGAATAACCGATTCTGGGCAGAGCCGTCCAAATTTTGGTAGAAGAAATAGAAAACTCGGAAACCAATAGAGGAAATGCTACAGTACGCAGTGTCGAACAGGACACATTGAATGTAATGCTATCCACAGTAAAGCAGCTCGCAGAGCAGGTCAAGCAGCTGCAAAACAAGCCAACAGAGTTTTCAGAAACTAAACCCGATATTTTTTGACGATGTGGAGGCACGGGACATCTCTGAAAAGGGTGCCCTGGTCAAAAAAAAGGAGTCAAAAAACGGAAGAACGCCACAACAGTAGCAAACACTATTAGCTGCAATAAGGCCACTGCAAAAACTAGAAAAAAACACAGTACTGATTCAGCCCAAGGCCTCACCCAGACGGACCTATCCGAAAAAATCAGGCTGACCCAGAACTCCACTTCAAGCAACCCTCATAGCTGCCCAGAACACGTTCCAACCCCTACACCTAGAATAGCCAGGCGTGAGTCTTTCCGAATTAAGCACTATGCCTTTCTCTCGCGCACCTCGGTGCCCTGTCTTACAGAGGACAGCCCCTCGCCATCCAAAAAGACTTGCCCAGGCACGTTCTTTACTTGCACGAGTAGAGCAGCTTCAGGCAGCCCCCTTCGAGCGCAGGGAACCTGCTCAAGCATGCCTACTTGGGCTCCCACACTCTACCAGTTACTTTCTCTGGGGTAAAGTCAAAGGTTGCGCTGTGCACTTCCTGTTGGATACCGAATGCACCACTAACTCACTGGGAAAACAGGTGTTCGACTGACTTTCTCGGGGTATAAGAGAATAATTGGAGGAGAGTGACACCCATGGCCTGCTAGCTGATAGGAGCAAGTTTCCCTTTTACGGTGTAATCCAGCTCCCAGTAAGGCTCCGCGAGGTGAAGAACAAAGAAGTCTTCATAGCTAGATTAGTGAAGACACTATTTTTGGCCTGCCCTTCTTTATGGCACAACAATGATCGATAGAGTTTGAATGACCCGTGGTGAAGATGGATGGAAAGTCATTAACTTGTACCGACCAAACGGAGAAGCTCCTCCAGAGCAAAGTCTAGGTAATTAGGGAGTTGGTGGTGCCAGCTAGGACAGAGGTTGTGGTCAGGTGTAGGTTGACTACACGACATTTCTGTACACTGGGCATAATAGAAGGGTACCTTGAAAGCCAGCATCTAGCTACAAGCCTGAACGAGCCCAGAGCAGATAGAAAGGTGTTGGTTAGGTACCTCAACCCGAACCCCAACCCCGTGACATCTGTTCGGGAACCACCATAGGTACCTACAAAAGTGTGGAAGCGCCTCCCCCATCACCAGCGTCCCTCCCCTCAAGGGAGGCCTTGCCCTGCCAAACAGCCAAGTTGAGGCCGAGCCACGGATCTCTCAGTATCTCCAGGAAATTTAACAGGCCTCTAGACCCTTGTGCCAAAATGCAGAGCAGGCTAAGAAGCTGCCCCACTGACCAAGTATGGGTCAGGGTTTAGCACTGGAGATGACGATATGGGTAGAACGTCGCTCGTGAAGCACTACATACTTGTAAAAGATGGGACCTAAGGCATCGGCTCAGCTAACTAACCAGTTGGCTCAACTGCAGAGCGAGGGCAAGAGTGCCGCAGCCCTAACGTACCAAGCAATTCGGAGCCACACCGAAGTGCCTTCGGAACAGTTGGAGTTGGGAAGGCAGGAGCTCAGGGTTCTGCATAGCAGGAGGGAATCCCTGAGAATCAGGCAGGATGGCATGCTGGAAGCCAGAGTGGTCCCTCATGGTCAAACTCGATGGCGCCCCAAGTGCCCCCTCTCCCGCTATGAGGAAGCCAGTTATTTAACAGACACAGCTCATTAACCACTCCGAGGTTGAGATGACGGTAAGCCGCCTCCAGCTTACATGGTACTGGCCCGGACTGACAGCTGCTGTTCGCAGGTTAGTACAAAGCTGAAAGGTGTGCCAGGCCGCCAAGCACGGAAGGAGAAAGCATGCAGGACGCCAGCAGCAGTTATATGCTGACCTGGCAAAAGATCGCCGTTGATCTGGTAGGCCCATCCCCACCACCCTGAGGGGCAATGAGTGGATCTTAGTGCTCTTGGATCACTTTACTCGGTTGCAGGATGCCATTGCCATTTATGAGGCCACGGCTCCAGTAGTGGCCAGTGCTCTAGAGTAAAGAGTGTTCTGCTACCTGGGGCTTCCAGAGCAAATCTATACAGACCAAGGCGTTTAATTTGAGAGCCAGCTGATGGACGAGCTCTGCCAGCTCTTGAAGGTAAGCAAGACACGGACCACTCCTTACCATCACCAGGCAAATGGGATTGTAAAGAGGAACAATTGAAGCCCGGCGATTTTCTGACAGCCATGTTGTTAAATTGAAGCAGTAGAAATAGAATGAGCTTCTGCCCCAGTTCATGCAAGCGCCCCAGGCACCTCCCACGCAGTAACCGGCAAGATGGCCAACTTTATGAGGTTCCGCAGAGAGCTGCGTCTGCCTGACCAGTTAGAATGTCACCTCATCCCAAAGAGATGCAATCTGCCAGCGACTACGTGCTGCAAAAGCAGCAGAAGCTGGAAGAAGTGCACAAGGCCCTCAGGGAGGCGAAAGATGGAGACTAGGCATGCAGACCAAGAAGAGCCACCACTTTTTGATCCTGTGGATGAGGTGTGGTTGGTAAAAAAGCGGCGGTAAAAGGAGGCAAACACTAAGCTACAAGCTATGTTTGTGGGCCCCTACCAAGTCATAACTGCCTTGCCCAACCACACCTATGTAGTGGAAAGACAGGGCCAAACCTCGACTCAACACGAGTTCAGGCTGAAACCTTATCGTGCCTCCCAAGAAGGCTCTCGCCGTGCTCCGGCAACGCTTGAGCCTCAAAAAGGGCCAAATATGAAAGGAACCAGGAGGGCTTGGTTTTCACAAGGAAACTGCTCGCAGCCAGATGAAAAATTAATAGAGTTCTCTTCCCAAATGAGTTCAGCTGAAAAGCTCGACGAAATGGGAAAGGCAACTCCACAGGCCAATGCCAAAAACAATAACTCGCCCAAGAGTTCTAACTCCGAACCTCCTGCGGCACATCCCCAAAGTAAGATTTGAGAGGAAATAAACTCTTCTCTTCTAGAAAGCCCCGGTAAGTTAGCTACGGACATAAACTCCAGACACCTAGCGATGTCCTCCCGTGCCGTGGAAACCCTAACCACTACAGAAAGTCTAAATCATCGTTTGTCCTGTACTAGAAAAAAGCCGGAACGGCACGGTCATTGGGTCTATCAGACAACGAGAAGATACGAAGACCTAGCCACAGACCAGACAACCCGGCAGCCTAGTCCAGACCGTCGGACCACTCTATTAAGACACCCTCCAGCTGGTCACCTATATTCTGGCCATGCAGCAATAACTTCAGGAAGAAAAGACACAGATCACAAAAGCTGCCCACAGTACCAGAAATAGGACACGTCAGCTGTTGACCACAAACATTTGCTTAATCAAGGAATTTGCCGTCTCGAACACCATGTTAGGCAGCTTGAGAGGTGGGCCCGGCTGGTTGCTCCACCCTTGTTGCTTAATTAGATAATGCCTCCAATGAAGGGGAGTGTGTGGTAGACGCCGGGCCATGACGTTGCATTTCTTATTTTATTGTATGTGTTGTCCTTTTTATTATATCATTGTTTTACTCGTTATGCTATCACTTATCGCCAATTATATTGTTGTGTGTGTGTTAGTGCTAGAGGAGCGTGATCATTTAGTTGAGAGAGCAGGTATCCGTACGCTCCCCGGCTAGTGGGACTTCCTTCTGTAATCAAAACTGAAAGAAATCACACACATTCTATTTCTTTATAAAATAGTCTAGATCGTGCCAAGCAAAGGCCAGCAAATTCCTTTACAGCATTTCCATAAACCTAAATGCTAAACCACATTTAGCCTCTCTTAACAAAAGAAGTGAAATCCTTTATTTAACACAGAAGTTGTGTTCTTCCACTGATTCAATTAATTGCTTTTTTTAACCTTTGAGTTGATACGTTCGAGTATTTGCTTGCTTGCTTACTTTTTTGTGCTCCAATTTGACAGGGTTGATAAGACGGCATGTTGGATTGTTCAGCAAGATTTCTTTGTGGTCCTTCATAGTTCTGAAGGCTCTAATCTCTGCTGTTTTACAAATTCTGTCATCAAGTAGCAGTTTTGTTGCAATATGCTTACAACATTGACTTTGATAGTGTTTCGACCATTAGTTTAAACTTCTTTTTCTGTATATGCATATGTATATATATATTTTATATACCATATTATTTATATAGATATATATAAATAATAACTTCTGCTTTGTTGAGGCTTTAAATCGTGTTGCTTGCTAATTTTAATCCTACGTATCAGTGGTGTATTTAGGTATTTTAAGACCTACGCTTTTATTTCCATCTATATATAAGTCGTTTTCAGTGCTAACAATTTTATCTGATGATTATTGCATGGCAATATGAAACCATTAGTAATAAAGTTGTTTTAAACTTAACTTTAACTTTCATTTTTACCCAATTTTACATCGCTCTATTTTAATATTGAGCACTTTCATGCAAGAGACTGTTCATACTGCATCTACTGTATATATATATATATATATATATAGTTTTTATATTTTAAAAAACCAGTTTTAATGCCAGTTTTAATGCCAGTTTTAATGCCATGGAGCTGGAAGGCTTCAAGCGATGCCAGTCCGATCTAATTTCCCTCGGCCTGAGAGTGAGGTCCATTACAACGGATGTTGTTCCAAAGGTTGTGTGCATACTGCAAGCTTGTGTTTTGGCTTATGCCACAAATTCGTCGCAGTGAGCAGCGGCCTCTACCTGCCTGCTTGGTGTCTATGATCCGGGCTCTTTTCCCACCAACGGATGATGAAGAAGAGTTTGCAGACTATGTGTTCAAGGGCTTCTGTTATGCTAGTCTGCAAACTCTTTTTCATCATCCGTTGGTGGGAAAAGAGCCCGAATCTTAGACACCAAACAAGCAGGTAGAGGCCGTCGCTCACAGCGACGAATTTGCGGCATAAGCCAAAACACAAGATTGCAGTATGCACACCTTTTTCGAGCATTTGGCGATGGCTCTCCAAATGGGAATAGATTATCTACCAAAACAATTATTGAAAAACAATAATTGCTGATCATCAAAATAATCTCGATCTTTATATAATAAAATCACAAAACTAATACACTCGCTACTGTAGTAAGTGTACAAGCCAAATATAACAGTTTTCCTTGTGTTCCACGAGTTTAGAATATGTGTGTTCAACCGATGCATTAAATGTGTAACGCAAGAATTGTAGATAATGCTTGACACATTAGCATAGCTTTGGTGTTGTTGGCATTAAATGAAAATCCAACTCACTATGATATCGCAGGTAATTATTCCACCCCAACTCAAGGGGTGCAGGCGCCACAAGTTCGTCCACACCAGGATGCATACACAAGCATTCATGCTCCCCGCGGTCATGGAGACGATGCGCAAACTCAGCATCATGGCAGCACAAACATTCAGGAAGAGATGGCATGTCTTGACAGTGCTTGCAGACACACCACTCTGTAGCCGGTGGTAATAGCTCCTAAAGAAGTGAACAGATATGTCTATGCAACCATAGCTAATCCATCAGGTCGATGTTATCCAACAGTATATCAGTGCAGCACTAGATTTAAATATTAAAATTGTTAATGTTGTCATTCGAGAAAAATCTGTAATTATTTTTTCGCAATATGAAGCGATAATTATCATGACTAAAATCATATATATATAATAATATTCGTTCTATCACTCTCAAGCTAAAGCTATTACTACTAGCTAGCTTGGCACATAAGAGCTGGCTAGTGGCGGTGCTTACTTGCTGGGAGGTTTGATTCTGTTGAGGATCTTCTTCAGATAGAGCGTCAGGCTTGAAACGCCAGGGTCTTAACTCTTCAGAGTTTGACATTTTTTATGATCGCAACTCAGACATGAATTGTCGAACGGAATGGCCAAGCTGAAACTGTAAAGTAGCGAGCATCTATATTTGATACGGGGTCTTAGGTAAAACTCGAAGTGTTTGTCATAAACTATTGCTACGATAAGTTTTATATTGAGCTTTTTATTGGCCTTTCAATTCACGCGAGAACATCACGTGACAAGACAATAACCAAACGGCGCGGATACGTCATCGAAATCAAGAGATTCCAATCTACGGCGGCTTTTTGTTTTTGAGCTTTTAAGAGCTTTTAATCACATTTCCACATGTTTGGCACCTACCACACAGCAGAGTAAGACATGGCGAATCTTTTGATACCAAATAACTGTAATTTGAATTTTGTTGCAAGTCAACCTTTAAGTTTATTTTCATGATGGGAAACTATAGTGGAAACTACCACATACCACGTTTGACACTAACTGGCTATAATAGCCAGTTATAATTGCTCAAAATTAAATATTTGAAGATTGCTGCATCAGTTTATGAAAACAATCTTTGTTGCCATCTTTGGAAAGCTACCATCTGAAGAGTCAAATTGGTTATAATTTTGTTCATTTCTATGTATACTGTGAGCAATTTTTGAATTTCCATTATTCCTCTAGTGGCTTTGGAATTCCTTCACAAATTATAGAAATGGCTAAATTTGAATGATTTTGACGCCATTTTGCTTCGCTAAATTTTGTGCAAAGGCCTTTTTTGTGAGAATATTTCAACATCACAGAAAGATTTCAGTGAAAGATTTCAGCCCACAACAGTGCGGGTTTTTCCTGAGAAAAGGTTTTACTGCTACTCAGTGCTTGACTTTCTGCCTTACGTTACCATTTATATGTCAAGGATGTGTTTCTCATAAACGGGTGACAAAATAATATATTTTTTGTGCAACTAGTTGACTATGCGTAGATTTAAAAGTGAAAGTGACTCAAAAGCAAGTATAATATAGCAGGTTTGGTTGGTCATCACGATATTTGGAAAGATCTATAGTGCTACTTCGAATCGATAAATGGTAGGGTATGAATTTGTTAGCAGAGGGCAACTCAGAACCTATTCGAAGTGTAGAAACACAGTATATGAGAAAATAATCACAAAAGTTCAGAGAAATAAAGACGATATTTAAGCTTGGCTGTAAGGCACCATGGCTGTAACAAACCTTTTATCATAACCTTTTATCACTGAAAATTAATACATTTGTAGTTAAGGAGGGAAGCTTACTTATTCTAGACTTGATTTAATTTATTTCTAATAGTCAAACAGTTTGGTAATTTATAATTATTTATTTCACTAATATTGTTTTATTATTTGTTTTATTAATGGTATAACGTCACAAGGAATATAGTATAATATGCATTTAGTATACATTGTACATGTATATTATAGTACGTATACATGCAAATACACTACAATAATTGTCAGATGATTACTTGAATTTGGATGACAGGTGCAAATGATTACTCTAGCGCATAAAATTTAAAAACATAATTTTAGGTTTAAAGAGCTTTTTCAACTATTCACTACTTTTTTCAAGTTAACTCGATGATTTTAGATGATCCACCACCACTTAAAATAGAAAAAAACCTCGAGGAGCTGCAGTAAGTACAGCCTACATACTTGTAGTTTTGTGTCATATAAAGTATTTTAATTACAGTAACTTGATTTGAGCTAAATTTCATATTCTAGATTACAGTACAAGTGTAATTTACACTTAATTCTAACAAGCTAACTCTTAATGGTTTCATTTACTGCATGTATGTTGCAATCAGATACCTGAAGAGCTTACTATTCTGTGTTTTACTTTTCTTATTGCAGTTTTGTAAACATATCGTCGATTCATAGATCACTAGAGTTGGTTGTTCACAAGTATTGCTAATTGAAGCAAGAAGCAACTGCATCAATGCAAGCTTGTCAAATTAGCCGCGCCTTTAGCAGCAAGCTTTTTTGCATATAAATTGTAAATTAATTGTTGCAAGTAAGGGTTGTAAATTATATATGGTGCTGCCTCCGCAACTAGTTTTCGATATCAAAATTGTCCAATTCTTTATATTCAGAGACCTTGAAGATGTCATGGTAAAAGAAAAATCTGGAGAAACACATCAAAGCCTTGAATCGTTGTAAACAACCCCAGCAGATGATCACTCATCTAAGCAGTCTCATGGCTTTCTCTAATGTTATGCATCCCTCTGACTGCTGACTGCTGCCTCTCAAACTTGAAGCTAACACAGAGAGAAATCTCTTCTGCTTTATTTGTGCCTAATCAGTTGAAGCCAGTTTGTGAAGAAGCCAAGCAAAGAAGTAACAGTTACTAAAGACTTTCATTACTTCAAGCTGTCAAAGCTACAGAAATCGATTGATTGTCATTTTAATCTATGAAAATAACTTTTACAAGTTTAGGTTCAAAGCAAATACCAAAAATAAAAATCTAAAAGAATAAAGAATAAAGAAAAAATGTTGTGGAAGCAAACTCAAAATATTTACTGATCATAAACTGAGCTTTTTACGGCAAAATACAACTTTTTATACAAGCTAAAAAATATTTAAGCAAATAATAAACACAGTCCTTTTATTGTAGTGTTAGAGTGAAGTACATAGTTTTCTTATCGTACCACCAGAGAGAAGTACACAGACCTTTTATTGTACTTTTAGAGTGAAGTACACAGTCTTCTTATTGTACTGCTAGAGTGAAGTACACAGTTCTCTTATTGTACCGCTAGAGTGAAGTACACAGCCCTCTTATTGCACCACTAGAGTGAAGTACACCGACCTCTTATTGTACCGCTAGAGTGAAGTACACAGTCCTCTTATTATACCGCTAGAGTGAAGTACACAGTCTTATTATTGTACCACTAGAGTGAAATACACAGTCCTCTTATTGTACTACTAGAGTGAAGCACACAGTCCGTTTATTGTAATACTAGAGTGAAGTACACAGTCCTCTTATTATACCGCTAGAGTGAAGTCCACAGTCTTATTATTGTACCACCAGAGTGAAATACACAGTACTCTTATTGTACCACTAGATTGAAGTACACAGTCCTTTTATTGTACCACTAGAGTGAAGTACACAATACTCTTATAGTACCACTAGAGTGAAGTACACAATCCTAATATTGTACCACTATAGTGAAGTACACAGTCCTTTTATTGTACAGCTAGAGTGAAGTTCATAGTCCTCTTTTTGTACCACTAGACTGAAGTACACAGGCCTCTTATTGTACCACTAGATTGAAGTACACAGTCCTCATATTGTACAGCTAGAGTGAAGTACACAGTCCTTTTTTGTACCATTAGAGTGAAATACACAGTCCTCTTATTGTACCACTTGAGTGAAGTACACAGTCCTCATATTGTACCGCAAGAGTGAAGTACACAGTCGTCGCATTGTACCACAAGAGTAAAGTACACAGTCCTCTTATTGTACTACTAGAGTGAAGTACACAGTCCTCTTATTGTACCACTAGAGTAAAGTAAACAGTCCTCTTAATGTTCCACTGGAGTAAAGTACACAGTCGTCTTATTGCACCGCAAGATTGAAGTACACAGTTTTCTTATTGTACTGCTAGAGTGAAGTACAGAGTCCTCTTATTGTACTGCTAGAGTGAAGTACAGAGTCCTCTTATTGTACTGCTAGAGTGAAGTACACTGTCCTTTGAACTTTTTATATTTGGCAATCACTAACACCTATATAGACTGTAAACTAGATGAATGATCGGCGTTGCACAAGTGTGAAAAACAATTGATGAAATGAGGCAGGTAATATAGTTGTCTGCCACTTCCCATTAGCTTAGTACATTGCCAATGTCTAATTTGAGTAGACTGGTATTTGTATTGCTGAACTTATTAATAAGAGCTGTGAGAGCAAGCTTTAGTGATCCCCCTCATATCATAAAGCAAAGTAGCTATGTACGTATATTGTAGCCAAGATTACGACTCATATCGCCTGTTGAATACAGAAAATATTGCGTAGATCAATTTGTTAGTTTATCACCAGATGAATTAGAGGTTCCGAGATCAAGTCTTTTGCATTACGTACTTTTAATTCCTATAGATACTAAGATCTAGGCATTTAGTTTGACAGATCAAATGCAAGATGAAAAGTTTTGAGATTAGTATAGATATATATTTATATTAATAAAGCAAAGCGGTTTTTTGTCATTTGTGGACAGTAAGCCCAGTTATGGTTAAATTTTTCCGAAGAAAAAAAGTTTCGTTGCACTAGAATATAACTTGAAAATTAAGGTTTTGCTGACAGTCATCTACTACGCCACTTGAGCTACTTGCAATTATTAGTGAGTCTATATGGCCTACTATGAAATAAATGAGCGCATACTTATTACACCTGCCAATCTTTGGTGAATTTTGGTGAAAATACATGCGGTTCAGTTAGCACGCTTGAACTGCTAAAACAAAACTTGTGCCCAGACTTTCCAAAATGCTATGAATATACAAATAAATTATATAGTATAAACCTAATTAAAACTATAGCACACAGAAATAAACAAACACTTTAATTTAAAATTTAGAATAATGAATGTTGATTAAAACTAAATTTACTGTGCATAAACTTATTATTGCTTTAACAACTTGGATCTCTAGCAAGTTCTACATAATTAACTTCATAAGCAATTTCTGTATAACAAACTTTGATGTGTGATCAATATATAAGTCTGAAGCTTTAAAAAAGGTAGTTAAAACAAGCTTATATTTAGCCATATTTAATGAATGAAAATTCATGTAATGATCCACATGTATAGATATTTATGTAGATAGATGAATCTATATAAATAAACCTCCAAGTCTGTCTTTTGGTGAGTCTAGCTATAGCTATTAAATTTAGGAATGAAAGAGCTGCTGCGCGCTGAGTGTTAGTTCTTAAAGCCTGGTTCCCATATACGTCACAAAGCATCGGCGAAAGCACCGCAGACTATTGCGATGAAATGTGAACCTACATGCCAGGTACCACTGAGTACCGCCAGTAGTTGATGGCGAACAACGTAAGAGTTTAGCGCTGCTAAAATTTCGCAAAAAGCCGCAGGCAAAACCTTCCCGAAATGCACTGTACAGGTGAAGGTTACCATTATTTGAACGACATGGCGAATGAACACTTTATGCAATTATGCGATTATTTTTAACGATGCAGCTTTATTTGTGAACAGAACCACCAAGCCTAGCGACGCAAGCGTTTTGCTGCGCAAGTTACAGCCTGGGTCTCGCAATTGATATGGGAACCAGATTTAATCTTGCCAATTAAACTCTGTGAGATGCAATGATTGAATTAGGCGATATGAATCGTTATGTCAGTAAAAATATGTATAGCATTCTGAATTACCCAACGCCACTAAAGCTTGCTATCATAGCTCTTATTGCTCTAGGACACTTATGTATTCACCTCATCTAATTTTCGCGTTTTCACGGAGTCATCCTATCGCGAAAATTTCATGAGCGAAACTAAACTATCATAACGAACAAGCGAAAACGCGGAATTAAATAGTATTGTTCATTGATAGTCCAAGAAACAAATGGCAGCAAGCGATCAAGTTGCGTTATCAATCTCAGTCACACAATTCTACCTGCGGTTCACAATTACAAACTAGTCCCAAGTTGAAAAATGTTTCTTACCGGAGAACCGAACCTGAGGAATCTAATTATGTTTGTTCCATGCATTTATTTTTACAGGACTATATTTTCGCACTCATCAAAGCTGCAAAATTAAGTTGCAGCAAAACTTTACTCTGGATGCTACTCACGAACCTAAATACTAGCAAAATATAAGTGTCCTAGGGCAGTAACTTTAGCAATATGTATAGCAGCGTACTTAAATTAGTCATTGGAAATGTGCCAGGCTAATGGCGAGTGGCAGTCAACTACATTCCCTGCCACTGTATAAAAGCTGCTTTTAATACCTATATGCAATGGCTGGCACTCATCTAGTATATCTTTACATTAGGATTAATTTGTATACGCCCTCCTAGGAACTGGCCTTTAATAAAGCATTGTGTCTACAAAATTTACGTACTTTTTTATACTCTGTCAGGTTTTAGGCTCAACTTAACGGGTGTTGGAGAAATTTTTTTTTTCGAAAATAAAAATGATGCTAAATACCATTTTGCAATCAGATATCAAAAGTTTTGGCCAGTTATGGTGCTTCAACACATGAAACTCGTTTTATTTCAATGGTGGTCTATCAAACCGAGCATAATAAATGAAGCGATAATAATAAGAATAAAATAATAAATAAGATTTGTTAATTAGTACTTTTATTTTCTTTAACCCTTTCCGTTCCAAAACCAAACATTTGCGGGTTATGAGCATTGTCCCAGCGTACCAAACCTGAAAATCCTGACAGAATTCAGTTTTCGATAGATCTTTTTTAAAATGTTTTATTTATTTTAAAAATAGTGTTAAAATTTAGAATTAATCATTTGAGCAACTTCGGTAGGTTTTTTACTATTGTTTTGAAGCTATAAATAATCCCTGATGCGCATGTGCAAAACGAACACGTCGTAAATATTTGATCTTTCTTCGTGGAAAGCTGTTCAATATGGACGGACGCGATTGTTTGAGTTTGGCTAAAAATTTTGTTTAGAGGATGATATCGACTAGTTTGAAAGTGAAGAAGAGGATTTCAGGTCAAAAAAATGTGGGGAAAACGATGGAAGCAAAACAGAAGATCAACGGAGTGAATCTGAGGACGAGAGTGAGAGTGAAATGGCTAGCGTTGAACCAAGGAGTAATTTCAGATTTCAAAGAGGAGCTGATCTAAAACCAAAACAACTGCATTTTAATGAGAGCTTGGCAGGAATACAAAGCCAAATTACTGGACAGATAAGTATTTTAAATTATTTACAGCTTTTTATTACATCAGCCATCATGAATTTTATAGTTAACAAAACAAATAGATATGGCCTTCAAAAACATGGCGATGCCTGGGAGCCTGTTGATGGCATAGATATTTGGCGGGTTTTGGCTGTCGGAGAGATAAAAAAAAATATTTCTGCAATTTCAACTATGCATAAAAACTTGGATCTCGTAGATACAGACAAAGTAAACTATAAAGGGGATAAAGTTTGCAAACCAGCTGCTATTTTAGATTGCAACAAATACATGGGGGGGGGTTGACAAATCTGATCAAAAGTTGCATTATTATAACACTGTGCATTATTATAACCATGAAATTGTACAAAAAATTTTTTTCAATTATTAGATATTTGTGTGCACAATGCAGCCATAGTTTTTAGAATCTATAGCGGTTGTAAAATAATTGACTTATAACAGCTATGGATTGTAAGTCAGTTATTTTACAACTTTCTACTGAGTTTTGACAGAAATTAATTGATCATATATTTGAATACACTGGATCTTGTCTCAAAAACACTGTTCCCTGCGCTTCAATTTCTTCCCCTCATTGACTAGTGCTAAATAGTTCAGAAAAAGGTAAATGAGCTAAATATAGAATTTGTAGGCGCTGCCAAAGCAAGCTAATGACAACACTCTTTAGCAAGGCGAAACAAAATTTAAATTCCAAGCATGTGGAGTACATTGGTGCAAGTCATGTTTTGATCCTTACCATGCTAAATAAATTTATTTCCAATTTGTAATTAATTTAGTTTCTGCCAATGTTTCCTTGCGTTTACCTCGGACCATCGCTGATTATTAATACAGCCGCATTTTATTTCCTTTTAACCACAGTCAGTTAATTATGATGGGTAGATGTCTCTTTGCTAGTTGTGAATCTGACACTAGAAGTCATAGCATAACCTTTTTAGAGTTCCTGACTCTCAGTTGCCAAATTTAGCAAAACTATGGCTGTCTAAGGCAAAGCGTGCCGACTTAACTTTTTGCAGACTACCTATCGTGTGCATTAGGCACTTCCATAAGAGCCAGCTTTATTCGGAGCAATTTGGGACAACTACAAGATTAAGAGTGAAAGAGGGAGAGGCCCCATTCCCTAATGGTGTTGTACCATACCGCAAGAGAGCATCGTCAAACAGGAAAACCTCAACCGTAAGTAATTTATGAAGAATTTTAAATAAATATTAATAACAAATATAGTTATTTTATAATATAAATTAATAAATATAATAAGTCAAAATATGTAGTAGGCCTACTGTACATTAGTACAACGAAACTATTTAATATGACTGGGTGACAATGAGACTCAGGCTGAGTTGCATAGGCTACGTTTGATGTTAACTTGATTCACTTGAATTAACTTGTGTTTTTACAAATAGGTAAATTAGTCATATGAAGTGGACTGTGTGTACCGAGCCGAATTGAGTTCAACCAATTGGAACGGGAGGTGGGCCCTCCCGCTATATAAGCAAGAGCATTTCGAAGAACAAGCAGAGCTGATCTGCGCCTGTTATACAATTTGCTGCATGCTATTCTTGTAACCACTGTATACTAACCAGATAAAATATATGTATGAACTCTTGCACTGAGTCTTGTACTTTGGAGTAGTGAGGGGCAGCACATAAAATCTTTCCACATACTAGAATTGTACAAGGTTTCTTGCTAAACGGCTTTTAATGTAACCTTGTTCCATTTTACTTGTTAACTGAGTAAAATTTAGTAAGGGAGTTTAAGTTTTCAGTTTGGTCTGAATCGTCAAAAATGCTCTAATTTTTCATAAAATATATGGCTAATCTTATCATAAAATTTGGATTGCATTATTATTGTTATATTCATGCTACCATTACTAATATAGGCTTTACAGATAACTTGAAGCGATTAGCCCACATGATTATACTTGTAGTATTTTCATTGTTTTGTAACGTTGTTTCATCAAAAGAAAACCTAATTATTACAATCTAATTATATAATAAATTGCAGATTTAAATTAGGCCTCAGTTTGTTATCGAGTGTGTTGGCATTTATTTTTTCCTCTATAATTTTAGCAATCATCCTATGCAAGTATACAGACCATGTCACTAATATTCACAGAAACTTTCCAGGACACAAGTTCATCCAGTGCTCTCATGAACCAATTGATCTGTGAGTGATTAAAAATATATTATTTATACCCAATGTTGGCATGAAAGCTGTATGTTGAGTCTAATAATATGTTCAGAAATATCAAAGCACAGGGAGATGTTTAATATAATATTTTATATATCACTTAGAATGCCTTTGGTTTGTGATATAAGAATATTTAGTTATTTGTTGCATAATAATAAACAGAAATTGTACAAATGGTAAATAATCTGTAGCTGGTTGACAGTTGAATAAACAAAAACTTTGCAGATTTATAATATCTTGAAAAATGACAACAAATAATTTGATGTTCACAGAGATATGGAAAGAAAGGTGAAATGGTTAATTCTAGGAAGTGCAGGGCACAAAAATCTTTGTGATGCATTAGGGCCAATGTGCCTGCTAAACAAATTGCGTCTGTTGAAACATGGTCAACACACGAGTGCTTTAGAAAACCTCCACAGCCTCATATTAATTTACGCACCAAAGCGAATAGACTTTGATCCCCCATGATATTTTACAAGAATTAAACTAGCAGTGATAGATCACAACGCCAATGTGGGAAGAAATGTTCTGACTGGTAAGCTGTATCTGCAATAAAATTATACAGGGATACAACTTTTACAGCTTATACAACATTAAAGATAAATTTATGCAGAGATTGTAATAACACAATTGATAACTGGCTTTAAATTTTAATTATTATAAAATTATTTATTAAAGATAGCGATGGGGAGCTGAACATGACAGTCTACTACTCTAAAGAAGCTAAAGGCTTTCGCACAAGAAATGTATATGCTAAAAAAGATTTGAATTTCGAAGAGAGCTTTAGAAGATTATCTGTAAAAAACCTATTGGATCAACTCCAAATGTACATGCAGTAAGTCATACCAAAACTGTAATGCAATAAAAGCACATTTTCGCATCAAGATGTTGGTTCAATTAGTCGCTATCACACAGTCTGTTGAATAATGCATGAGCATGCAGTCAACATGCAATCTTAAATTACCCTAATACTGTACTGTGCAACATTCTGAAATTACTATGATGGTGTAATATACAAATATTTTAATTGCAGGATAGAGCAGCTCCACTTTCAAACAATCTTATAAAACCAGACGGTAACACAGCGAAAAAAATGAATAGGTCAAGATTTACATAAAATTTAAGCTCAATTCCTAGTTTTATGTGAGATATTTTTTGATAAAATTAATATAACTGGCTAATCAAATTATAAATATTATGTAGTTCTTTGTATAACACAGTTTAGATTTATGTAACGTAAGCTATTAAATGTGGTGTTTTTATGTCATGGCGCAAGTCAAATGATTGAAATACAATTATTTCTCAAACCATACATTATTCACTTATTCACTGTACAAGTCATGAAGATCAGCTATGTAGCGTTGCTGTCAGATTCAGTTAAAAGATTAATAAAAAAACATATTTTGCTCAACTCAAAACTGAACTTACATTAATTTCCTTCATCCATAATAAGAAGCTCGACTTCATCTGCATCATTCTGATCTTCATCTTCTGATTCCACATTTTTGAAGCCTACATACATGTAACTCCCATTTGGATCAGGCCAGATTGTGCGTATGTAGGCAACAACGCATGAAGGAATAACTTTCCGGTTTCTTCTTCTACGGTACCCGTAGACGAAGTCTATATAGTTTCTATAAGCATGATATCTGTAGTTTAAATTAGTCATGTTAGTAAACGGAACAGCATCCCCTCTGAAGCCAAGATATTTTGGATGCTTAAACCATGAGAGTTGTATCACAACTTTCCCCAATATCTTATGTATTAGTAAATTCGACTGCAGGATGCAGCTATTTATATCGGGATTATAATGATCATCCTCAAAGTTTGTATTAGCCAAATTTTCATTATAGCAACATACCTTTTCAATAGCTGTCGTTAAGTCAGAACAATTGCCACAGTTGCAAAATTTATTTGAAGTTGGTAAGGCGTCAGTGGAGATAGTTGTAAGTAAAGCAATTGTAGTTGAAGCAGTGGTAGTAATAGTAGTGCTCGTGGTCGTTGCCATACTAATCGTTGTTGAACATGACGATGATGAATCTGACTGTCTGTTTCGCTTGCGCTCATTGAATAGTTCACCACTGATATATTTATATCTTTGCCCATCTTCAACTTTGTTATCAATTGAGTAGCTTTTATAAGGAGAGGTTGTTTTAGCTGTGAGTCTTTTAGCCATTGTATTGTGAAGGTAATAGAAAAACGACAGAGATAGATTTAAGTTGAAATATTTTAGCGATACGTGTATTAGCAATGACGATCAAAGACGGGTTCTAAATGTGCACTTGTTTCCGGATTGTCACAATTGCGGGAGACGTGCGATGTCCCTCACATTAGATCACGATTCAAGTCAAACACTACGTGTCTCGTGATTGGGTGATTGATTGAAAATCAGTGTTCCCAGTGGCGAGTCCGTTTCACACTCATTTTGCAATGGCGTTATCTATCCGATTTTTGCAAAATACGCAATTGGAAAAAGACTCTGTACTCAGTTATATGTGACAGTGACCGTGATTTTCGGACTTCGCGGTAGATCTCTATATGTTCAGTATAAAACCGTGAAGTTGAATCTTCGGTCGTTTGCTGTGCTCATGGTCTTCCCATTGGTCAATTGCGACCTGCTCTTTCACCTCGTGACTAATGTTTTATTATCAGTCCACCACATCAATTGGAAAATTTCGTTTTTTTCCGTAGTCAAGTGATCTATATCCGGTTCAAAATGGCAGACCGTGTAGGAAAGTATGTAAAGACAGATGATCTAGAAGAGTACCTTTACACTGAACAAGGCGCAGTAAATGATGATTCAAGCAGTGAAGACGAAGAAGAAGCTGATGACGAAGATATTGAGAAAGAGATGGCTACTGCACTTGCTTTGAGAGAGTTTGTAAGAGGTGAAGAAGAGAATGCATCAGTAGTTGTTGTTGTTGTTATCATGATGATCATCATCATCATGATAACAACAATGACGGTGCTGGCGTTGCTGTTCCCCCACAACAAGATGAACAACAACACGGTGATGATAACATAAATGATTAGCCACAGAGGCAACAAGAAGACATGAAAGAACTTTCGTGCTGTCAGTGCTCGACCTTTTGTTTAGAATGGCTCACAGTGGAACAGATAGATGACAGCAGAACAATCAACCAAAGTTATGACAAACACAGTCTAGATATTCTAATTCTTTGTAAAATCTCTACCACTACGTTCACTACAGATCATGTGAAGGATCGAATGACTAACCAGCTGAAAGGGAGGTCTAGAAATAAAACTCAGTATACACATGAAGGTGAGTGTGTAGTCAATCAAGCTTAATATTGTAATTGTATGGTGGGTAGTAGTTCAAGTATTTGTAAATTTATTAGTATACTATAAGCAGTAGTTTATTATCACAATCTCTCTGTTAGTCATCATGCACTCACTCAGCAACAGCATCGATGCCTGGTAGTAGTGATGGCAGTGGTAGTAGTTGCAGTAGTATCAATCACCGTTGAAATGCTGTAACTACAGATTGCAACACTTGCTGAACTACTGAACTTTTTAATATCAGTTCAGAGTGTTTCTTCTCATTCAGGTCATAGTTTATGCCGGAACGGATTTACGTATTTGAATGCTAATGGTAAATCAAGACTCCTGGCATTGCAAGCTCACTATAAAGAGAATGGTTGCTCACCAAGGAATCAAAAGTATAAAGGCCGCAATAAGAAAGCTATCACTCTCGAGGAAGCTACCCGCACCGTCACATTCCTGAGAAATTTTGCTGCCATCCATGCCTTAGCCCTCCCTGGTCGAGTTGCTGGTAAGCATTCACTAAAAACTATCACTACTTGTTCAGTCAATAGTGACTATCCACCCATCTACACTATGTGCAGCTTTGGATCAGAGTAAGGCCCTATTATCAGTGATTGTGTTATGATAATTCAACTTGAAATTTTGTCCATCATCTTGTACAGGTCGCATGCTGGGGCAGGTAAATTTCTCTGGTGTGTCTTTTATCGTGCTGGTGTCAATGCTTATCAAATTCACTAGTGATTATGTATGCTAGTATCACTTTCCTACAACTGCCTATTGCTTTCCAATTGCGTGGTGTGTGCATGAAAACATAACGCTTTGTCTGTGTTCCTCACTGGCTCTTGCGTCAATCCAATTTTTGTTTTACACAGGATTTAGGAAATCTGATACTAAAGTACTGCCTTGTCGCTACACTGTGCTCCAGCTTTATGAAGATTATGTGGCTAGTTGCACAGCAGAGAATGTAGATCCTAGAGGTATAAGATCATTCCGAAAGATTTGGAAGGCTGTGTTACCCATGCTCATAATTTCAAACCCTTCATCTGATCTGTGCTGGACATGCCAGCAACACACT
The DNA here is from genome assembly GCF_963576615.1 of Watersipora subatra. Classification (NCBI taxonomy): domain Eukaryota; kingdom Metazoa; phylum Bryozoa; class Gymnolaemata; order Cheilostomatida; family Watersiporidae; genus Watersipora; species Watersipora subatra. The sequence continues at coordinate 47,907,789 of NC_088711.1, read as the reverse complement.
TACAAGTATACAAAGTAAGCTAAAGTTAGTTTTAGAGTTTTGATACTGTTTTTTCATTGTGAATGCTTAGTAATTGTATTTTCGTATGTGAGTTTGAACAGTTGTCATGTTTGAATTCAGATTGGCTAATGCTACAGTGGAGGAGAAGCAGCGAGCTGTCTCAAACCACCAAGATCATCTAGAAAACGCCTCTGGTGGAAAGAAATACATGGGATGCATGCATCCAACCTGCCAAGGAAGTTTTGAATAATTATACAGAGTTAGGAGCACATGCTTTTTTTACTGGGCCGAGTGTAGCACACTACTGCTTTGACTATGCTCAACAGGTGTGTTCAAGGACTGTAACTGATATGGTGGTGTCCTCTTGTCTGAATTTACATTGAACTTTCACTGTATGTAGCCTTTTCCTGTTATTCTTTCAGATTCACTACCATGTGATCCCCACCAGCCTCGGCCTATACTTTTTAAAACACTGCTCAAGTGTAGAATATCCGGTGTGTGTATGCCAGCTATACCAGTACAAGTAAAGTTTCTTATCAATGAGGCAGTGATGAACGGCAAAGGAGCTAACCCTGTTATATCATACGTCCACTATTTCTTTGAGAATTATGGCTTAGGAGAAAGGAAACTAGTGATCCATGCAGATAATTACAGGTTTTTCTTTCTCATGAGTCTGTCCCTCTAACATTCAGTGTATGTAATCCTTGAAAAGTTTGATAATGAAGTTATATGCATGTCTGATTTGTGGTGGGCAGAACAAAAATAATGCTATGGTGAAGTATCTTTTGTGGAGGGTGGAAACTGGTAGGAATGCTCATGTCGAAATTAATTTCTTAGTGGCTGGACACACAAAGTTTTGTTGCCACTTCTGTTTTGGCTGACTGAATAAGCAAATCAGAAGATCCCAAGTGTCTTCACTACGAGAAATTCAAAATGTAAGTAATGCAGGTAACATAGTCCAATGACATATCACTGGCGCAGCTGTACTGCATTACAGTTATGCTACAATTTAGATGTTTTTAATTTTATAAGCGTCCCTAATCACTCGTTCACCCACTTCACAGGCGGTTTTGAGATCTTTCACTTTTAATAGAGCTCAGCTTGTTGGAGCCCAAGATGGATCTGTCATTGTTCCAGTTCTCGACTGGTCCAGCTTTCTTGAAGGCAAAGATATTAAACAGCCACTCAAGCAACACCAGTTCACCATGTCTGCTACTAATCCAGGTATTAGTGGTCCTCATTTTGAAGTTGTGTTCATTGCTGTGTGAATACATCAGATAATAACTATATTATTGGTGTATCTGGTCTTCTTGAAGGTATCATCACAACAAAGTTGCGCCAATCTTCGGTGGAGACAACATCTCATCAGATCTGGTCCGCTATACCAGAAGGCATGCCAGAGACGATCGAGCCACCAGGTTTGGACTATGACAGATGTGTGTACTTGGCCAAAGACATTAGGGAGTTTTGTACAGAATAACGAGAGACCTTGTCTGCCCACTAGTTCCAGGTAGGTATCGTTTCAACCTTGCTTATTGAACGTCTCTTGTGTGAGTTTACTCCCGTTCCATGTTTGCTAAATGGGTCGCTTTGCCTTCTTTTGTATTGAAGCTACAGTGGCTTGATTTTGTCTTGTGGTCAGAACATTTGAAAAACTAATGAATTTGTCTATTGCAGATGATGAGCCAATCCCATCTACATCCAAACATTGTAAGAAATCGAAGTCTGCAGTGGATGTTACTAAGAAGTCTACGGTGAAGAAAAGTATAGTCAAACAAGCCAGCAAAAAGAGGAAGGAAGCAAGAGAGAGTGATGAGAGTGATGAGTACACTCCCCAGCCTACCAGGCGCCGCCCTTGGGCAAAGAAATGACTGTCTAAGTTATCTTCCCTGAAAATTGTTTTTCGGAGTTATCTCCTTACTGATACACATTAGTTTTCTAAGGATTGAAATAAATACTTCTATTCATCTATTGAAACATACCTGGACATGTGTAAGTAAGTTCCAAACTCATTGAATGTGTGCATGTTATATTTGACAGAAAGACATAGCAATCATAGGCAGATGCCTATCTTAACAAGTCGCAACCTGTTTTTAAATTTAATTAATACCATTTAATCATTTTTATCAATATTGGCTGATTTTGTCTTATTGAGATAGCAATGATGGTCATTCATATCAATTTCGGAGTGTTTGCTATTGCTATTGTGCAAGTAACATAGGCTATAGATAAAGAATAGAGTTTGATGTAGCCACACTAAAGGTCAAGGTCAATACTGAGGTCATGACTTTAGAAAATTTATCGATCAAGTTCGCAGGGTCCAGTTTAGTCTGTGCTCAAACTTTCATTCCGATTGATGCGGTTGATGATGCCGTTGCTAGGGACCACACCGTTGCTAGGGACCAAACGAAAAAGGTAGCGCTTTGCTGACTCTCCAGATTTAAACTCTTTTATTCTCAGAACAATGGATTATGTATTCCGCTGACATTCGCTGTCAGAAAACACAGCTGACAATGGTAGGATGGCCGGATTTTAAAAATTTAAATTGATTCTGAATCCTCACAGAATTCTGCATCTGATTATATATTATACTCTGAAACTCCCTATTCACCTCAAAGTCTGAAAATGACAGCCCCTGTCACATATGTGAATGCACGGGCATTTTTTGTTTTTAAAATATTATTCTGAGTATTTATCTGTTGTAAAAAATAATTTTGATTTTGCTAAATGCAGTAAATTACACAAAACAAATAGGGTAAAGGTTGGCCTTGATCAATAAATTGTGTTTACTTTCCCTTTAACAAATGGAGACTTTTGTTGGTAAGCATTTGCAAGCTATCTACATAGAAAAAGCATCAGCTTGTAAAAAAGTCTTCCAGCTTTCCTATGCATATTAATTTATGCAACTGCTACAATTTTGATGTAAGTTGCGGCGGTTTCTATGCAATCATGTTGAAGGCTCAAATCACAACATTTATTGCCTCGGTACGCTAGTGCTTTTTCCACCAGTAACCACGCGGTCGCTAAAGGGTTAACTTTTGCTTTTGTTTGAAAAGTTCTAAAATAAGAAGTGTAAAAATATAAACTCAATTTCTATTTTCAACTCCGCAATATCAGGTGTGTCTGCCTGTTTATTTTATTTTTCAAACAATGTGTACTTTTATATATTACTATATGGCTTACATATAAATTATATAGTTTAAGTTAGTAGCTAGCATCACACCAAAACTAACTCAATTGCCTGTTCTTTCATGTTTAGTACTCTTGAGAAACTATTTTTGCAATAGTTTTTGTCTTGCCAGCCGTAAAAAACTAGATTGTTTTGTTAGAATAGCACCGGGCGCTCTCCTGGCCTGCAACTTCTTTTTTTCATATAAATGTGCGATGGCCTTCTTGACATCACTGTATGTATCGAGGGTGCAGCACCAGGCAAGCATGACCACATAGCCTTTCCAGAATAGGCAGAGCTAGATTTGTCTGAGTTTGGTTCCATAGGTTTTGATGACATGGCAAGAGGTCGCGCATAGCTCCTCATGTTCTCAATCATACCCGTTGGATGATTGGACAGACATCCTTTTCCTAAAATGAATCAAATCTGTTATGCTTCCAAATCGAGATTTTGTTGAACACTAACACAGCATCGGTTTAACTTACCGTATTGAAATGCTGCTCTTTTTATTTGTGGATATGGTCTTTGAAATTTTGTCCTTTGGCATAGAGTACCAGGATATGGTAAGGCTTGAGTGAAAGATTTTTCAACAATTGCAGATTCATAATTTTGCTCTGAATCGGTGTCTAAAAGTGGGTCTGATATAAAATTCATTCCCTCACTTTTGTAGGATGAAGTAGCGGAACAACGAGGGCGCTCACCAGGGACACACGATCTAACAGGTTTTTCTTGAGAGTTATAAATATATGGGGTCAAGTTGAGCTCTCTATTTCTTGGCATAGTATTCATAAGAATGGGCCGCCTTGATTTGTATTTGTTTCCCATATCGAGTGATTCAGTCAGCGGCGATGCTATCTGGATATTGCCTAAAATAAATACACTCAACTAGTTACTACCTAGTTAAATTCTTTGCATACAACCATTAGACGCATATCGGGTAATATTTTAGTAAAATGGGTCAAGCCACCAGCAAAAGCAACTGGCCACAACAAACACGCTTGCTGAGTATGCTGCCAGCCAAACTTCGCTCAAGTGAGCAAAGATGGAGAGTGAAGTTTAGGAGAGAGAAGATTTGTATATGAGGCAACACTCATCTATGAACACACAGCATAGTTGCGCTCGTATTTTAAAATTCTGTTAGTGCTATAATACTATTTGTATACAAATACAACTCACATTATGCTACGGTCACTTTTTATCGCAAAGGGAAATAGAGCTGGTGGCATTAAATAAAGAGCCTAAATTCCTACTAGGCTGAATTGCAAACTGGCTGAAATATAAGTTTTTATGCAATACTACTGTGCGTGTATGTACATCTAACAATTAAGCAACCATCACTTGGAAACCTAACATCCTCGGTCAATCCTAACTTTAAACTTACGAGTTTTTTAGTTGAAGAATTTGGACCTTCCTAGAATTATGTTTAGTTTGTGAATGACATCATAACCTTGCTTGCAATAATTGCACACATAGGCACTCAAGTATGAATGGAATTTTTTATATTTTGCTTCAAAGCTAAACTTTTCTCATGTATCCCCTGTGTTTTAAGCTATCTGCATTTAACTTGAACATAAATTTTATCAAGCACCTCTTTTACTCTTATTTACCTAAATGCTGCCCAAGTGTACAAATGGTATGTTCTCGGGTTAGAATGCTTTTTTGTATGACTAACTTGCCTTTCATTGAAAGATCCAAGTGATGAAAATAAATTTGTCTTGTGAGTTGAGCATGCACAAAACCTGTTAGTGTTAAAATACTTTGTAGAGTGTGTTAGTTTGAATTGTGTTAGTTTGAAATGTGTTAGTTTGAATTGTGTTAGTTTGAATTGTGTTAGTTTGAATTGTGTTAGTTTGAATTGTGTTAGTTTAAATTGTGTTAGTTTGAATTGTGTTAGTTTAAACTGTGTTAGTTTGAACTGTGTTAGTTTGAATTGTGTTAGTTTGAAATGTGTTAGTTTGAATTGTGTTAGTTTGAATTGTGTTAGTTTGAATTGTGTTAGTTTGAATTGTGTTAGTTTAAATTGTGTTAGTTTGAATTGTGTTAGTTTAAACTGTGCTAGTTTGAACTGTGTTAGTTTGAATTGTGTTAGTTTGAATTGTGTTAGTTTGAATTGTGTTAGTTTAAATTGTGTTAGTTTGAATTGTGTTAGTTTGAATTGTGTTAGTTTGAATGGCGTTAGTTTGATATATGTTAGTTTAAATTGTGTTAGTTTGAATTGTGTTAGTTTGAATTGTGTTAGTTTGAATTGTGTTAGTTTGAATTGTGTTAGTTTGAATTGTGTTAGTTTGAACTGTGTTAGTTTAAATTGTGTTAGTTTGAATTGTGTTAGTTTAAATTGTGTTAGTTTGAATTGTGTTAGTTTGAATCAAATACTTAGTTAAATATTTTTACTCTTTTAAGAATGAAGTGAAAAAAACTTGATAATGCTTCGAAATGATAAAACAGCAGAAAAAAGTTTATATATATATACATGTATATATATGTATATATAGATATATATTTCTCAAAGTACGTATATCTGTTGGAATTTCGATTATAGCTATTATTAGAATAGCTGAGCTGGACAACAATACAGACTCAAAGTCATGGCTTACCATCATTGGAAGCCTAACCTTATTATTTAGCTCAGTGCAGTTTTCCATTGGCAATATGCCAGGCTACTAGCTTAAAAGGTACAGTTGTTTGACAAAGTTTTAAAACTTTTACAGTTGTTTTATTTTTTCTTAATTTATTTCAACTACACGACGCACTTCTTTCATGATATGTAGTTTGAAAGTTATAATAGCAAATGTTGTTATACGTTATATACAAATCAATTTTCTGTCCAAAGACTCTTCTATTACACAGGCAACGCTAGGTTGCACAGCTAGTATATATATATATATATACTAGCTAGCCGTATATACTATACGTAACTGGAGGCTAATGGCACAAAGCTGGCAAGTGTCAAAATTAAGCGAGGCATCTATCAAGGCGGCTCCCTATCACCGCTGCTGTTCTGCATATGCCTAAACCCTCTAAGCAATATGCTGGAGGATACTCAATATGGGTACCAGTTTAGGAGTGGCACCAAGATAAACCACCTCTTCTACATGGATGACATCAAGCTGTAGGCTAATAAAGAAAGGGACATTGATTTGCTAATACACCTTACTCAGATATACAGCAAGGACATCGGAATGACCTTCGGTATTGAGAAGTGTGGAAGGCTAATTCTCAAAAAAGGCCATTCTATGCTTACAGATGGCATAAGAATGCCAAATGGTACCATCAAAGATATAGAAGAAGGGTACAAGTACTTGGGGATTATGCAAAGCAACATCAACCACGAAGCCGAGGTACGTCACAAAACTATTACCGAATACAAGAAATGCCTCGGCAAGTCTTACGGAGCCAGCTCAATGCCAAAAACCAAGTCATGGCAATAGATACCTACGCACTGCCAGTAATAAAATATCCAGCAGGCATAATAAAGTGGACTGAGGAAGCCATCAAAGAAACAGATGTAGCAACTCGTAAACTGCTGACGATGCATGGAACGCTCTACCCAAAATCTGATACTACTAGATTGTATCTTGATAGGAAATATGGCGGTAAGGGATTCAAAAGTGTACAGCAGACAGTGAAAGAAGAGGAGCAAAGCATCAAAGCGTATGCAGCCTCCATGGCCATTTCAGGTAAGTTGCTAGCTGAATTTCAATCGGCTGCTCTTACAACGGACCTACGCCTTGATGATGAGGAAATTGACTGGCACACGAAACATCTTCATGGTGCTTACCACCAACAAATATCTAAGGTTGGCGATCTTCACCAGACATATATGTGGCTGAACAAAGGAAATCTAACGCTCAATACAGAGTCGCTAATCATGGCAGCCCAGGAGCAAGTGCTCCTAACAAGGCAACTCCAGACGAAAAGTTATTACACTAGAGACGATCCTAGATGCAGACTGTGCAAAGATACACCTGAGACCATCCAACACATCATCAGTGGATGCAAACAGCTAGCAGGAAATGCATACACTGAGCGGCATAATCATGTCGCAGGTGTTGTGTATAGAAGTCTATGTGATGAGTATGGCCTTAATAAACCACAACACTGGTGGGAAGCTCCTGGTAGGGTCAATGAAAATGACCGCGCTAAGATCCTCTGGGACTTCTACATCCGAACTGACAAGAATGTCTTAGCAAACAACCAGATATAGTGGTGGTAGACAAGGAAAACAAAAGGGCTACTATAATAGATATAGCAGTACCCAATGACTACAATATAGCCAGCAAAGAAAAAGAAAAGGTAGAGAAATTTCTCCCTCTTGGAGAAGAGATTGAAAAATGCTGGAAGGTAAGAACAGCTGTAATCCCAGTAGTCATTGGGGCACTGGGCGCAATAACACCAGCGCATAAAATGTGGCTTGCCCAAATACCAACAACAATCAACTCAGGTGAGTTGCAGAAAAGTGCGCTACTGGGAACAGCTAAGATCTTGAGGCGAGTGCTCAAACTCTCAGGTCTTTGGTTGGAGACCCAAGTTAGAGCAGAATTTACCACCCATACGGGGTATCCGGGGTGAGGAAACAATTTATATATATATATATATATATATATATGTATATTTATATATATATAAAAAAATTTAAAAATGTTTTTAGCAATAGCTTATTACCTAAAATTTCATGATGCAAAAGGATGTTAAGTTTACACCAATTGTAAGATAAAAAATCGCATGACACAAACACAGAGCCAAGAATACATTAAGAACACCAAAATGAAGAGTTACCTGTATAAAAACAAATATAGAAAAAAACTTTAGCGATAGTTTATGACTAAAAGTTTTATATTGCATGCAGTAATCATCAGATGCTACTGTGAAGTGCTTGTGTATAATACTTGGTCAAGTCAAGTATAAAAGCCTAACTATTAAAATGGTTAATTGGTGAGCTTAGCCTTGGACAAGTAGAATTTGGTGAGTGTCTACAGGAAGTTACTATATCACTTCTCTGATTCAGGGTAGCCATGTGAGGTTGGAAAATTATAAAATACTTCTCAGTGAAGCATAGATTGCACTTAGAAACACTATTCTGACAGGCCTTAGCTCTTGTTATTACTTTCCAATTAATACTAAAATTCTTTCCCTCACCTTTTAATTGCCATATACAGTATATCTAGTTGGTTCAGTGGTCTTTCTTTTGTCACTAATACCAAAGGATGTTTTGTAGTTGTGGAATCTATCCTTAAATTGCCTCTCTGTTAATCTGATGTATGTTTGCCTGCTTCTGCCGTCTGTGTCAACTGTTGTCTGGTATATAATAGACCTCGTGAGACACCGACCATTTAAAGGGCATTCATTACGATTTTGGCAATTGCATTTTCTGCTGCTTTCGTTTGTCGTAAAGTTTGCTAACAATTTGTTGTTATGCTTGTCTATAATTGATTTTAAATTAGGCATAGGGCTATAACTAACTTTCACAGTATTTCGGTTAAAGATTTTATTTAATTTATTGTTCTTAGGAAATAATCTTGTGATTAGCAGTAGGAATTGTCTTCTGATGTTAGTGGCAACAATTTCGCTATACGGAGGGTTATATCATAATACGTCACGTTTCCGACTATTCTTACTGCCAGTAGTATAAGTATTGTCCTGCTCGTATCTGAGCTGATAACCATAGCCACTTCTTGTCAGTGATTCCTGGTAAGGTTCAAATTCTCTTTTAAAAGTGCTCTCGTTGGACGATATTGTCCACAGTCTTTTGTTAATCAATTTTGAGATGTTTTGTATAATGGCAGGAGAGTGATTGGATTTCCTATGTACATTTGTACAGCATTGCTTGGCTTTCTATAAGGCACGTGTTCTCCGTTGTTCAGATTCAGTGTAGTATCTAAGTAGTTTACTGTTTTCAAGTTGGGCTCTTGAAAATAGAGGCCAAACTTAGCCCAAACTGGTAGCTCAAACTTTAGCCATGTAAAATAAAACAAATTTTTTTGGTTTCCATTTAGTCATTGAAAACCTTTATAATGCCCACTTTTATTTTGTTATTAAAGGTTGAGTTGCAATAAAATTCACATTACAGTTATTTGGTATTAAAAGATTCACCATGTCTTACTCTGTTGTGTGGTAACTGCCAAACATGTGGAAATGCGATGACAAGCTCCTAAAAGCTCAAAAACGAACAGAAAATTGCAGCCACACGAGACCGCCGTAGTTTGAATTCGTTTACCAAAACGGCTGAAATGTGACGTAGTTGTGCGAGGTGGTTTCTGTTTACACTTTCATGCATCCTTAATCGTTGAAATATTTTCACAAATATACTTCACGCTTGCAATAAAAACTATGTCTATTGTTCTTACGCTTCTATTTTATCGGCATCGTAATGCTGCAACTTTGAGCACTGATATCTCAAAACCTACCATAAAAAATATGTTTGATTTTTAATCTTAGCTTGAATGATTGCATATCATCTTCTGACAAACATGATGAGCCTTTTGGTCTGCTGTGATGGTCGCAAAATGCTGTAGAACTTGTTCGCGCCATATGGCGGGAATTGTAAGTCACATGATCAGATAATGTTAGTTTCAGTTCAAGTTTGATCTATCGCAAATAGCAGACACGCTTTCTCATATTAAACTTGGTAATTTCAATTCGTCATAATGTCTAACGGGCCACATCGTGTTTGTGCAGCTGCCAAGCTGAGAGGCACCTATTTTCTTGGCCAAGAGCAGAGAAAAGACCAGACCTTCACCGGGCGTGGAGCAAATGGGTAAAGCTGGATGTGACAAGCTTTATTTATTCGCCTGCTTACTCTTACCTTTGTTTTTGCCATTTCAAAGACAACATGTTTTCTAACCTGTTTGCATACTCTACATGTCACAAAAGCATGTGAGTAATTTATTTTATGAACTACTTGTATTAGTAGTAGTAACTCGGGTTATTTTCTAGTATTCTCCTAATACTACTGTATTAATCTATATTTAATATTACAATATTAATGTCATTAAATTGTAATATAATATTATTAGTATTATATTTTTTTATTACATGTATTATTCTTATTATAATAACAAAACTAATTCATACTGCATATCTATCTGTAAAATGCAATATATTAATCTATAATTGATAAAATAATGTTATAAGTTTTACGATTAATTTCGCCAAATTTCTTAACCACACTCACTTATAGATATGTTATATAAAATAGTTATTGTCATTTTCTGATATCATCGTTAATAACATATTAATATTATTAGATGATTATTATTAGTATTAGATGATGAATAGTTTGTGCCAACCACTGAAGACTGGGAAGAGTTTGATCGCTATGTTGGCCAGCGTCAAACGCTCTCCAATTATATGTAAGATAGAGCTGAACCTAACCATACTTGACAAAATATAAAGAATATCCATAGAGTGATTACTCACATTTTTATGTTTACAATATCATGGAATTTTATAAGGTTTTGTAAAATCTGTGTCATGATTGCATGGCTATATATTTAATCATTTTCTGATCAAGCAAATATGATATAATAACAGGAAAGGATGTTGTACAAATCTTATTGCAAGTCAACTATTGTGTTGTGATTTCAGACCCGAATCCTTCTTCAAAAAGGAGAAAATAATAGTAAGTGTGACAACACTCCAGCGACTATTTCACTGTCACGCCTGCGCCCTCCCCTGCTCATTCTCAATGGTGTGAGAAGGCGGATGGGTAGAGTTCAAGGTTACATGTGCCTCCTGCCACCAATCGTACACTTGGGAAACAACTGCCAGGGTGAACAGAGCTCACGCCATCAACCCCCCTGCTGGCAGCTGCATCACTCTTTTTTGGCGGATGCCTTACGCAGAACTTCTGTTTTCTGTCGCTCCTGAACATCGCGATACCAAGCCACAGCATTTGCCTCTACCAACAAAGAGAATGCTTACATGGTTTGAGTGTTCATATTTACCCATAAACTTGGAAAATGTGAGTAAAAGCTTGGCACACTAATTGAATGATGACATTTAGAAACAATTTTTTTCTTGAAATAAAAATATGTCATCCTTCAAGCGAAATATATTATAATTTAAAATTCTGATTCTTCATCATAATATAGCACAAAAAGGGGGAAGAGGATTCTACATTCTTAGACTAATGATAATGATACAAATTAATCTTGTATAATGAAGTTTTACCATATTTTACAGTGTATTGCTGAGCAGTACACCCTGCATAACGAGGGATTGATTGCAGCAATTGATTGGGAGCTTGATTTGGCAGGTGACGGTAGATGCAATAGTCTGGGGCATTGCGCACTCTACGGGGCCTACACTGTGATGGATCAGAGCTGCGGTTTAATAGTCAGCAGCCATTTTGTCAAGGTAAAACTTTGACAGTTTTTACTTCACAGCCTGACAAAAAAACCAAAATTGTTTAGTAGTTTTAATTTATAAACACAAAGTTGCTGATCTAGCTAAATAATTCATTCAAATAATGTGAAAGTGATTGTTGGTCGTAACTTTCTTTACTTTGCAGTCAACAGAGACCACTCGCTCTAACGTCATAGAACTGGAAAACTTCAAGCAATGCCAGACCGATCTAATTTACCACGCCCTGAGAGTGAGGTCCATTACAACAGATGTTTTTACAAAGGTTGTGTGCATACCGCAAGCTTGTGTTTTGGCCTATGCCGCCAATTCGTCGCGGTGAGCGACGACTTTTACCTGCCTGGTGGCTAAGATTCGGGCTCTTTTTCCACCAACAGATGATGAAGAAGAGTTTGCAGACTATGTGTTCAAGGGATTCTGCTATGGCGATGAAGAGACTCAACGAATTTGATTGAGAATTCGAGATCAACTCTATATCATACGTGGTACTCATTTTTATTGCATTGTCATTTTATTATTTTACTTTTATTCAGGCTAAGCCACATGGTGACTACACACCATCTGGCTAACAAACTAATATTTGTTAGTAAATTGCTGTTACATTGCTTCCATATTTAAAATCACGCAATTAATGTGCATAAATCTGCCAGCATTGATTTTACAAAATAAAAACAAATACTTAGAGGAACGCATATTGGTTTCACCGCTTATCATCGGTTACTAAGCCTCAGCACTTTGTCGAAGTTTGTGTTCATGGCTGGGGTTCCCTACCTGGGTGCCCACTCTGAAGACCTCTTCGCCGGGGAATGAGTACCACCTACTATCATTCTGGCTTTGAAGCCGCAGAGCGGTCTTTAAAGTTGAGCTGGAAATCTCAATCAGAGTCGTTGAGTCTTTTCATCGCCATAGCAGAGGCCCTTGAAGACGTAGTCTGCAAACTCTTCTTTATCATCCGTTGTTGGGAAAAGAACCCAAATCTCAGACACCAAGCAAGCAGGTAGAGGCTGTCGCTCACCGCAACGAATTTGAGGCATAAGCCAAAACACAAGATTGCGGTATGCACACAACCTTTTCCGAGCATTTGGCAATGGATCTCCAAATGGAAATAGATTATCTACCAAAACAATTATTGAAAAACAATAATTGCTGATCATCAAAATAATCTCGATCTTTATATAATAAAATTATAAAACTAATACACTCTCTACTGTAGTAAGTGTAAAAGCCAAATATAACAGTTCTCCTTGTGTTCCAAGAGTTCAGAATATGTGTGTCCAGCCGATCCATTAAATGTGTAACACAAGAATTGTAGATAATGCTTGACACATTAGCATAGCTTTGGTGTTGTTGGCATTAAATGAAAATCCAACTCACTATGATATTGCAGGTAATTATTCCACCCTAACTCAAGAGGTGCAGGCGCCACAAGTTCATCCACACCAGGATGCATACACAGGCATTCATGCTCCCACGGTCATGGAGACGCGCAAACTCAGCATCATGGCAGCACAAACATTCAGGACGAAATGGCATGTTTTGACAGCGCTTGCAGAGACACCACTCTGTAGCCGGTGGTATTAGCTCCTAAAGAAATAAACAGATATGTCTATACAACCATAGCTAATACATCAGGTCGATGTTATCCAACAGTATATCAGTGCAGCACTAGATTTAAATATTAAAATTGTTAATGTTGTCATTCGAGAAAAATCTGTAATTATTTTTTTGCAATATGAAGCGATAATTACTATTATTAAAATCATATATTTATAATAATATTCGTTTTATCACTCTGTTGCTAAAACTATTGCTACTAGCTAGCTTGGCACATAACAGCTGGCTTTTGGCGGTGCTTACTTGTTGGGAGGTTTGATTCTGTTGAGGATCTTCTTCAGATAGAACGTCAAGCTCGAAATGCCAGGGTCCTAACTCTTCAGAATTTGACGTTTTTTATGATGGCAACTCAGAGATGTACACGTACGTTGAGTTTTCGGACGGAATGGCCAAGCTGAAACTGTAAAGTAGCGAGCATCTATATTTGATACAGGGTCTTAGGTAAAACCCGAAGTGTTTGTCATAAACTATTGCTACAATAAGTTTTATATTGATCTTTTTATTGGCCTTTCAATTTACGCGAGGACATCACGTAACAAGACAATAACCAAAATCCGCGGATACGTCATTGAAATCAATAGATTCCAATCTATGGCGGCTTTTTGCTTTTAAGAGCTTGTAATCACATTTCCACACATTTGGCACCTACAAAATGACATAGTAAAAAATGGCGAATCTTTTGATACCAAATAACTGTAATGTGAATTTTGATGCAAGTCAACCTTTAAAAGTGTTCCCTTATTTGCTACTAGCAGCAAAATGTTCATGAGTTCTTCTTTTTTCAGGTATGCAAATGTGGTGGTGAACTTAAAGAAATAAGATTCATGTGTGTCGACCATATCATATTTTAAGGGATGTGTAATCCTTCTCTCAAAACCGCTTTACATTTACACAAAACTTCTGATGATGGTTTCGTGCAAAGTTATATGTTGAAAAGGTGAACCAATAGAAATGAAACAAGTTTATGATGTGATAGTCCCACGTGCAAACACAGAGAAGCAAATGTTTTGGGGCTTTATCATAAATGCATATGTGCACACAACTCCCGAAAAATATCCATTAACGGCCATACCCAAATTCTTGTACCAAAATCGGATAAAAAAAATTAACTATTTTTCTGTGAAGTTGTTTAGATATATTAATGATACAAAACACCTATACACTTATTTAAATATGTAACCATGTTTTTGAAAAGTGTCGACAATATCCTAAAACTTACCCATCTGATCGGGTTATACATAACTAAAAAGATTATTTTGGCCTGAAATCGCCATTAAAACCTGATAAACCTTTTCAATCAAAATTAAGACCGGCCAAAAAAACGCCCATAAAGATGTGCGACAAATATTAGAATCATAAAGCTGTGCGCATTTTACGAAATAAACGTGCACATTTTACCAGTCTATGGCCAAAAATACCGCTGAAATATCGTTTGTTGCTCTTTCTCAGAAAAGTATAGTTCATACTAAGAATGCCACCCGGTGTTGCCCGTGTAATAGAAAAGTATTTGGACAGAAAATTGATTTGTATTTAACATATAACAACATTTGCCATTCTAACTTTTAAACTGCATATCATGAGAAAAGTATTTCGTCTTATAAACAATGAGAAGTAATGAGAGTTGCTCGCTATTAGCCAGTTTAATAATGTGAGCGAACAACTTCTCGTGACATTATGCTATGACCCACTGCCGTACGCAAAGTAGTTAGGTACTTATCTGATATAATGACTTATATTGGCAAGCTAGCCATTCGATTTCTGTAATCTAGTGGGTAAGGCATCAGACTGGCGAATGGCAGGGTCTGAGATCCGATCATCTTTGGTACGGAATATTTATTCCAAGATTTTAAGATCTATAGCCAGACAATCAATCCTACAAACCTACATGCAACAAACTGAGAAATATATACATGTATATACAGTGAAACTCGGATAAATCGTCCTCAAATATATTGAACACATGGTTAACTTGAATGGATTTGCTTGGTCTGTTCCCACGCAATGATAAATGGCTTTAGATACGTAACTCGACCGAAACTCCGTTAACTGGAACAGTTTTTTTTTTCTAAACGGCAACCGAGACGGTTGTTACTATCACTTTAGAATAACACTTTATTCCAAGCCATAAAGATAAACACCGACTTTTAGTAGTTCTTAGGCCTCGTTATTACCAACATCGGCAAATATTTTCATTAACGACTTTTCTAAAGGTTTGCAAAAATCAAATTTTACCAAACATCTGCTTAGCGATAAGCCCTCCGAAAGCAAGAAAAGCGAGATAAAATTTGGATAACTTTAAAGTAATATCGACAAAATTGATAATGGGATTTTAATAGTAAAGCAGTTTTGTAATAGTTGACTTACTGCAAAATTGATCTTGGTTAAAACGCTCGGTAGAAACATACATATGTATTTTTCCTGAGCGTTTTAACGGCGATCAAGTTTTGCCAATTTTAATTTGAGAACGTCCTGGCAGTCACATCACCTAAAGCAACAAACAAATCTCAACTGATAGAAAAATATCTATACCTTCTGATTAAAAATATTTAAAACTTCACACGAGAGACCCTTTAACTTGCAACAAGCAACCTATGCTTTTGATTGATATATAGTTTGTATATGTACATGTATCTACTGATAAATACGTGCACTTATGACTGTCCTAATAACTTGAACGCTCTAATAACTCGAACACTTTTGCTCGGTCCCTTGAAGTTTGAGTTATCCGTGTTTCACTGTATATTTGAAAAAGTTCAATTCCTGTTACAATGGTAAAATATTGAGAATGGTAACTTTAAGATCTTGAGATTAGATTTTGCTGAACTATACTTTTCCCTATTATTAAGAAAACTGAAAAACTTGCACACCTTCAGTAAAATTCAAATTCAAGATCTTAGAATGATTATTCCTCAGATCACACAAACCAACTTTCAATTTTTTACCCTTGCAACAGGAAACTTTTTTCCAATATGAACTGTACTCTTCCCTCTATCGAGTTCAAAACATTAATGACCTACTTGTTAACAACTTCGCTTGGGAGCGCATCACTCGCTTAGCTATCAATGACCAAATCCTACAACGTAAAAGAGAGGAGACTTGACTGCGTGAATCTTAAAGGCCCGGCCACACGAAACAAATTATTCGTTCAATCTTACCGAATTTACGAATTTCACAAAACTCACATATTTATTCGGCCGAATATCACAGAATCGTCTAAGCTGTGCATGCACACCGAGTTTGTCAACGAAACGCTTTTAATTGGCTAACCAATTTTTTTAGCGAGCACGATTCTAGTAGCTTTGACAAGTGGTATAGTCCAAGACACGTACGACGACACACAATAAAAGTATCACCGCGATATGACTTGATACATGCGATGCAACTGCCTATAGCTCTTTTTCAGAACATAACCAATACATCACATTAGACAGTTCCCTTTTACATCCCCCTTCCACTTCATCAATTACATTATTTCAATGCATAGACAGGTTATAATTATTACGAGTAACATTCGAAAAGAAACACATGCAGAGAAAATTGATATAAACAGTTTTTAATAAAGACTATGAAATACCTTTTTTTATCAAATATTTTTATGATGTTTTTAATATGTATAACATTTCCCAATAGAAATATATCAATGAGCTTTTATATATGTTCAATATATATAAAAAATGTGGAATATATAACATTACATAATGCTATCACTTTAAAAATATAATACTTTATATTGGATTCTACCACGTACAAAAGATAATATACATGTTCAGCCTTTTATAGTTTAAAAATACTAGCATACTATTTTTGGAATATATGTATATATTGTATATAATATATATATATAAATACATGTATATTATAAATATTAATGTATTATATGTTATGTATTATATATTTTATTTATAGTTTACATTGATTGATTTGCATTTTGTTTGGCACTCATGTATTTTTTAGTTCATTGTCACAACTTTTGCCAACCACTAGGTTTATTTAATTGTTAGAAAAACCCTTGGTTAGCTCATTTTGATATTGTAAGTTTTTAGCTAAGTAAGTTTTTAGCAACCTTGCTAATCACCTGCAAGTAGATTTCCAGCAGTTTGAAGTTTCAAAATAATACTGCTTTTATTCAAACTGAGAGTTTTAGAAGCTAGTGGTAAACATGCCAATGAGACCAGTCAAAAACCCTAAAATGTGTTTCAGTAAAACTTATGTGTTTTCTAGATTGTATCATAATATTGCCTAGCAGCTCACAACCACATTTTGTTGATTGCATGATTGTGGCAAAAACTGGAATGCAAACGATGCTTAAGAAATTTAATGCAAAGAATTTAAATAATTTGATGAAACGACCAAGTCAACTAGGCACAGTATTCCTTTAAGAATTAGCTCAATTTCACTCCCTTTAGCAATGAAAGAGGTAGGAAAACTCTGAACAACTGCTCTTATTTGGTTTATAATGACATCGCTATTGCATCATATCTTTGCTGTAAAAAATATTGCATGTAAAAACAAGGAGAATAGAAAATTAGCTGTGTGCTCACTTTTCTGATGGAATATACCGAATTTTAGTCTTACACTAGAAAATTTCTCAGCAGTTAATGGGTATTAAAAAAGCTTATAAATAGCAGCAAGTAATATAGATAGCCTGCCACTTGTTGTTAGCCTGGTACATCACCAATGACTAATTTGAGTAATCTACTATCGGTATTGCTAAACTCACTAATGAGAGCCGTTGAAGCAAGCTTTAGTGACGCTGCGTAATGCAGAGTACAATGAGTAAATTAACTGAGCTAACAACTAATATTGCCTTATGAATCCATTGCATCTTGCGTAGCTAAGTTGGTTAGGTTATCACCTGTTTAAGAAATTGCGAGATCAAATACAGCATAACCTGAATCTTGTATTCCTAGATATTAATAGCTATAGCTTGAAAGCTAGTGAGAGGAAAACTTTGACACTTACTGTATATATATACAGTAAGTGTCAAAATTTTTCTCTCACTAGGTCTTTTTCTCTCCTATATATATATTTATATATATATATATAGGAATGCATTTCACTCAGTCACTAAATCTAATCAAACAAGTAAGACGTTAACAATGTCTAATAACATAAATGAGAATACAAATAATATTAATTCCTTAA
Organism: Watersipora subatra; assembly: GCF_963576615.1. Classification (NCBI taxonomy): domain Eukaryota; kingdom Metazoa; phylum Bryozoa; class Gymnolaemata; order Cheilostomatida; family Watersiporidae; genus Watersipora; species Watersipora subatra. The sequence goes on along the minus strand of NC_088711.1, from coordinate 47,889,500 downwards.
AATCATTTTCTAATAGAGGTATATAGACCGGTTTTGAAGTAAATCTGCTCTGCATAGTTTGCCCCAAAACAAAACGTTATTTTTTTCTTTTAAATTGCATTAATAAGTTGCTGTTCTGACATAAATAAATCTGTCAGAACAGCAATCAGGAGAAAAATATTCTACCCTATGTTTCATCAGTTTTTTTTTAATGTTAGCTAATATGGTAATATAGTATATTATTTGCTATGGGTTTCAAAGAAGGCCTGAGAAGTTTACTACGTTCAGAAAATACTAAAAACCAGCCATAAGAAATTGCTGTTCTTAGTAGGTCCAAAAACGTTACTGTTGCTAGAAAAGATGAATATCTTTGCATGGTGTCAGACATGCTTGAGTCTGATGGCTTGTTTGTTTTGTTTCAAACATGTTTGTTATCATCAACTTTCAGAGGTAAAAGAAAACAGAAAACCCTTTAAAATCATATTTGTATTCCGATGCAAAATGACATTGTGAGTTGATTCTTTGTAGTTATAAACTGAAAATGACATACTGGTGTGATAAGAAGTGAATTGAGGTTATAAAAGCGACCAGCGCCAACTATGGATTGGATGCTGTTGGTGGTATTGGGATGCCAAACAGTTAGGGCAGCTAAGAGTAAGTTCTGAAACAATAAAAAAGACTGTGCTGTGTACCATTTAAGTGTCGATAACATGTCTGATTCAATCAAGTAAATTGTTTAAGTTTGCTTTCAAATGATTTTAAAAGTCAGAAACTAGTCTTCGTGACTAAAAAAGTTTATTCGGCTCGCTCTGTCTCCCGCCTTTCCTTCTTTTGCTGCCCTTTTTCTCTCCTCTGCTCTCTCCCAGTTTAAATAGATTTTTATATTATTTTGTAGCCAATTTAAATCGCTTTTGTATGTTAACATAAACATAAACGATGTTGTATGTCAGTTCTTATCACATATTATTATTTTGATGACTGTAGTGTATCAGGGTCATAAGTATGCCCCTGAATCATACTGTCAACAATTGCAATAATGTGGCAATATGTTTGTTTCTTTGTGCTGTTGTCTTTGCACCTGAAATCGTCACTATGGTCAATCATTAATGACTTGCATACACCTATATATTACTTGTAATGTAAAAATAAAACAATCTTGAATTAGCCACCAGAAGTCACTAAAATGACGACATTGCTAATTTATAGTTTATATAATAAATTTTTCCATCTTTTTTGATGTTATGTTATGCTAAATTACACTTTGTCATATGATATAATATATCTTAAGGACACTATTGTACATATTGCATATGCTCATATTTAGATACATTTTAATAGTATTATATCATTCCTAAAATTGCTATACTACTTTATACTATTACGATGTGCAAGATGATATTATATTTAAAGATACATTTTTATTAGCTAATTTATTTATTTATGTCACATTATGTTATTTAGTAATATATAATACTAGCTGAATTCTCGGCGTAGCCCAAGTAATAAAAGTCTTTGCACAGTAAATTAATTTCTATTTAACATAAAACAATAGTTACATTTCTAACTTTCAAACTTCATATTTTGAAAAACTGGTTCGTGTAGTTTGATTAAATTAGGAAAAAAATAAAACAACTGCCAAGGTTTTCAAACTTTGTCAAGCAACTGCAACTTTCATAATTACAACTTCATAATATGAAGAAAAATGGTTAGCACAAGTCAAATAAATTAAAAAACAAAATAAGACAACTATGAAAGTGTTTAAATGCAAATGTAAAATAATTGGCAATTAATAGCTAAAGTAGGTCTATTATGTTACAATTACAATAAAAATGTTTTGGTAATGATACAATTAATACAAACTGAGAAAAAAAACCTGAATGTGTTCAATTAATAATAACTTTGAAACTTGTAGACAATAATCTATACCTTGCCCATCTGATCGGATTCTACATAAATGAACAGATTTCTTTTGACCTGAAATTGCCATTAAAACTTGACAAGCCTTTTTAATAAAAATTGTCGGCTAACGAAACGCCAATAACGCCTTGCGAGAGAGAGTAGAACCATTAAGTCGTGTGCATTTCACGAGAAAAATGTGTGCATTTCACCAGTCTATGGCATTGTCCAATTGCCAAAGGTTTCTGTAATCAACGTAGAAGTACTGAAAAGTAATCGTTTCTTTTTTTGCCGATTTCAATGTAACTGACATTTTGGACACTTATAATACTTTGATATTCCAACTGATGTCCAAAGCTGTGAAAGTAAAAGAAATGATGATGATATTTTTCTAACGATTCTTATAAGATTATTACAATATTTAATCATAAAAATGATCATTCGAATTTTCAAGATCAAAGTATGTAGGCACCGATTTTAGGCAATATGTTACTGTTATTATTTTTTTACAGCTGTGCCCAATATCGCGGTACTGCCAAGCCGTTTTTATTATCTGCAAAATTAAGTTATAGGCCTACAATTCCTTATAGATATACAGCTATTTCTATGACAACCAACTAAAATCTGTTTAGATTTTTAATTTCAGCATAATTCTATGCATATAAATACAAAAATCTAGATAAATATCACAACTTCTTGATATTGGTTGCTATGAAATTTTGAAATGTTAACAAAATTGTGCATTGGTTGTCGTTTCTCAAACTTTAACACCAGTTTTCTCAAAACTATGTTTTTGCACTAATGGGAAACACGCATTCAGTTTATTGACCATAAAATCTGCTGTAATTAAGCTGGAATCAAATTCTTTTTTGCAAAATAACTGAGAAGTTTTCCCTTCTGCTAGTGTAGATAACTCTAAATCTCACATACCTGACTTAACCATGGTTTCGGTGATCATGACCCATTTTTTCACTTTTATAACCCATTTCATGGTTACAGATCGCTGTCAAAACTATTCTGCAACAACACAACCAACATTCAAACTGCGTATATTACACAGCAGCTTGCCATTTTACTTCTAATATTGTATTTCTCCTATTGCAGGAGAGAGATGTGAATGTATAATATTTTATTTTCATTATTGCTGTTTGTTGTACATAATACAGTAAATTACAGCTACCATTGCAGCTACTATTGCAGTTCTCCTATTGCACTGCAGTGCCTTTTAACTGCTAATATTGCATTTCTCAACCATTAGTACCCTTTCTTTTTTCCAATATCACTTTGGTCATGGGCTGTATGACAGAAGAATTTCTAGTGACTTTATGGAGTTCAAAGTTGTAAATGATATCTAAAAAGTAGCCACAAATTTATATACCAATTTTACTAAAATATACCAATTTTTAGATATATATGTGACAAAATTACAGATATATAACAAAATATGTGATTAAAATGAATTATATTCAAGGTCTTGTCAGTTAGCATCTGATATCACACAGCAGTGCTGCAACACAAATTGATGATGTATTTTATAATGGAACATGATCCATATAATATAAAAAGTGAATTCTTGAGATAACATTCAAACTGGATTTATCAGACGGTAACACCACCAGACTGAAAAAAAGATTTTCACTGTTAAATTAGTGATTACAACTAAAAACATATTTTATAATATTTGAGGGTCAATAACACATAGGTTCTATTTCAAACTTTGAATAAAAACATGCATTTTTTCTTGCCTTTAAAAAACTTGTTATTTTTTCATACATTTGCTTCTAATGAGCAGCTTTCTTTGCTAGTTAGCTATAAACTGCCCATCATACAAATATTTGGAGTTTCTGTGAGCATCAGCAAATAAATGCGATGAAACTCAGCAGCGATCTAAAATAAATTTGTTTAACATATTATTTATGAAACAATTGTTTTAAAAAACTAGTTAATCCGATGGAATTTGTGCAAATTTCTATTGGAAATTACAATTAAATATTGAAGCAACTTGGCAGCCACTTCAAAAAACACCCGAGTTTCAAATAACTTTTTAACCTGCTGTACTTGTTTGGTATCGCTTACAAAATATTGTAAATTCTTATTGTTTTCTGTAGATAACACCGTCAAAGGTTTGTAAACTACACAAAAGCTTGTTTGGCCTACATGTATATTTTAGGCTTTTTGTGTTGCATTGATAACCGATGTCTACTTCAGGCTTGTCCACACTGACTTGTTTAATATTTGTCATCGTTTTCTCTAGTTGTTGTTTTAGAACTACATGCATAAGGTAAAAAATATATCCCTTAATAGATTTGCATTACACACAGCTAATATAGTCTCTAAATGAAGTTTCAATTAGTATTTAAATAGTATCAAACTTGATTAGAGATCTCAATTTACATCTAACCGAATGGTACCTTTTTGGCGTGATACAGTAGAAAGCCATCCTATCCTAAAAATTCTTACATTTTTAAAAAGGCTCTGAATAGTGATTTAAATTTTGCATGTTAATTGCTTCACAATCTAACTGCTCTTAGTTCCAACCGAAATTAACTTTTATGCATCATCAAGTCAAAAAACCATAGAGTTCTTATCATATTTTAAACTGCGGAACATGAGACGCAAGTCTGAATATCTATGGTACACTCTATAATTATATTTTAAACTGCGGAACATGAGACGCAAGTCTGAATATCTATGGTACACTCTATAATTATATTTTAAACTGCAGAACATGAGACGCAAGTCTGAATATCTATGGTACACTCTATTATCATATTTTAAACTGCGGAACATGAGACGCAAGTCTGGATATCTATGGTACACTCTATAATTATATTTTAAACTGCGGAACATGAGACGCAAGTCTGAATATCTATGGTACACTCTATAATCATATTTTAAACTGCGGAACATGAGACGCAAGTCTGAATATCTATGGTACACTCTATAATTATAATTTAAGTGTACTCTTTACACTCATTGTATTGTTGGCAGCAAAAAGATAAATCTAGTTTTTCCATTTTCAAGCATGTCATTAAAGTTCTTTTATGATATTTAGGTAAACTAATATTGTAATTTACATTGTATCATATTCAAAATAAATTGGTGAATGTATATCTATATCCATGCTGTAGTAACAGGAAATGCAGAAAAGGATCCTGAGGACTTATATCCAACCCTTGCCCTTATTTTCTGTGGAATAATGCTTGCCATTGTGGTTGGTCTTGCACTGAAGTTTGTAACGGAACTCAGGGAAGAAGATCAACAAAAAAGAAGTAAGAAGTAAATTATGAAAATAATACAAAATTAGCTGCAGCAAAATGTGAAATTCCATTTTTTGTAACTAAAAAAAACTAATATTTGAGTTTGACAAAATATTCATTTTTTAATTTTGACGTTTTTTTATTTTATGTAGCTCTTACCAAAAACTTTTAGGTAATTTATTACAAATTAAACTTATTTAAAGTCACAATACTAAATAATCACTTTTACTATATTTTATTACACACTGACCTCTAAGATAATGTTATTGTGGTTTAAAAATTTTTTGCAAGTGAATGAATTTTAATTTGGCAGTCTCTAATTTAATTAACATCAAACGTTTACTTGATGTAGATAATTAGACTTACATAATTTTATCAACAGTAAATTAATATCCTTACAAATAAGTAACAATAAATAGTAAATGAGTAACTTAATAATAAAAACATATTACTATTTTTTATTGTACTTACATAATAAAATCTATTTCTATCTATTTTTATTATTTAAATAATAAAAGTAGATGAGAAGAAAATGTGTTCGTAAAATAATTTGGTTTCAATTATTTTTGGTAGCAGAATAAATAGAGCATACAAAAACTCAGTAATTGTCTCAACGCTAAGTAGCTTGCCGTACGATGAATGTGATAGACATAAGTGAAAGGTCAAAAAGGCCTTTCAGACCAAAATTACTAGAGAGACAGGCTGATAGTAATAGTGACTACTAAATATATATTATAATTATATATTATATTTTATAAACACAATTTTATATATTAAAAGATTCTCTATAAATATGACTTAAAAACAAAGCCATGGTATCATAGACTTCACCGTGCAAGAAAGGGGAGAATCGCGGTATAAGTAGCCACTGATCTATATTAAATCATAAAAAAATTGAAATAAATTTAGTTTATGTAATGTTCTAAATTTTTGCAATTTTTAATTTTTGGTCAGGTTTTTTATTTGAAAAACTACATAACTTTTAAAAATATGCAAATGTTATATATTATAATATACATATATTATATATACATTATATATAATGTATATAATATATATAATATATTTATTATAACATATATAATATGATTTTTATTATATGTACGATATATATATATACATGTATAATATATATACATATATATATATTCACAAAGTACTATATATATATATATATATATATATATATATATATATATATATATATATATATATATATATATATATATATATATATATATATATATATATATATATATATATAGTACTTTATTGGTAATAATTTCATTTCCAAAATACGACTGTTTTTCAAATTAGGCCATACAGCAATAATAAAACAAAACAAAAAAAGGCAGCAGTTAGCCATTAAAACTAGAAGATTAATAAAGTTGTCAACTGTCAACTCTCTGAAAGCATCAATCTAGCATCAAAGCATCAAACATGAGCAAAAAACTTGGGATTTCTGACAACACAAAACTAAAAACTTTTGAAGTGTGCTCAAAATTTGGGAAATCTATATCGATTACGCTTAAACTAAAGCTATCAAGCAAATTTTATCTGTAAAAACTTTGAATTTAAAGTAAAGTTTTTGTTTCTTTTTAATTAATTTTATGCAATAGTTGAATTAAAATTCTGTTTTTTGGTATCTGCTCTTCTTTATGTTAAACCAAAGTTTCAACAAATGAGCAAAGTAAGGGTTTTGCAAAATTAAATGTTTGACCACCAACATAATAAAAACAATTTTCTAAAGGCTCAAAAATAATTTTTGGGTAAACAACTGATTTACCAATGTTCAAGCTTGTCAGTTTTAATAAATATTGTAGCTGGCGCGGTGCTAATAAAAAAGATTTATATGCTAAAATACAATAGCATAGTTATCATGTCTATCTGTAATGTACACAAAAATGTTCACACATCGGCAAAGCAATAATCAGCTTTATCTGCCAATACTTGCAAGTATAAAGAGCAAAGCATATGAAAACTTATAAATTGCGATTCTTTCAAAATATAATTCTGAAAGATAATTTTTGCAAATGGTTTGACACTAAATGCGTAAGGGCCTATGATGCATTCTCTCACGCTGACTATGTTTCATTATAAATCACTCCAGTCAATTTAAAAACCATCTTAGCTTTTGCGCTACTAAGCTAGTTCTTTACTGAGACATAATTACATACTTAAAAAACAATATATGACAGTGGCTCATATAAGTTGTCACAAACTTTGACCCACCCAGTCCATATAAAATATTTCTGTACCAAATTAATCAGCGTAAAGTTTTTATACCAGATGAAGCCATAGAAAATAATCACAAATTTGTTGCTAAATGAGCTTGTACACATTTTTGGCTTCTTCTCGGCTATCATAGATAACAAGTGGAGCATGTTCTGAGTCAGACGAGTTATTACTATTACTGCAGCTTATGTCATTCTTATTACTGTTAAAAATAAATAGTCGCTGTAATTACTACTGTTGCACAATAGATGATTGTCAGAAGCCAATTGATGTACAATTTGTGAAAAATCCTGTAGCTGTGATGCGTCTAATACGACTTGCCATCTCGAAGAAGAAGCTTCTATCAAACAATTAAAGGGCTTTAAAAAGTGAAACAAAGCTCAGGGTTGGTTGAAAACATGTGATTGTTGGCTCACAGCAGACAAATGATTGTTTTATTTTGTTTAATCACAAATAGAAATTTAAAAAATTAAAACAATAATTATTACAATAATTACATAAGATAATTAATCAACTAATAACTAATTATAAAAATTTTGAATAAAACTTACAGAAGCCGCACCACACGGTTTGTTGCCATATGGAAACACTTTGCAGAGCCACACTGCAAGGCTTGCAATGCAAAGTAAGAGTTTTTAAACACAGACTATTTCAGAAGTTTTCAACTCTTTTAAGAGCTAAACAATCTAATCATAAGACTTTTTATCCAAACATCTACCTGTTACAGGTTATTATAAGAAAATATTTACGCCCAAAGTTTAAATATTTAGTGACTTTGATTACCTGCAGATATTCTTTAGTATTTCTAGTACTATTAACCATAAATAATTTCTTTTTTGTTTTTGTATGCCGTCAGCAAAATTTACAGACAAATTTGATCAATGATCAACCAGTCACTTTTATTGCTTACACATGAAAAAGTTCACGGCTCATCAACTCGTTTGCCAGCAAGCTAAGCCCATTTGTGTAAGTTGATGTAGAAGTGTCATTGGTCAATTTTAGATGCTCAACTTAAAAAGAAAAAGGCTGCTGAAAAGAAAGCAAAGTAAGTATTTAAACAAAGTGACAAACTATGGAATGAAGGCATTATCATAGTTTAACTGTATAATTTGTGCTAGTTTGGTTAAATTACCCACTCCTTTTGTGAATGCATAGCTTTCTTAACACCTGTGGCTTTTTTAAAATGCTGCAGTACATGCATACTAAATAGAGCAAAACAAGTGAAAAAATTGCGTGGAGGAAACTTTTCAGCTCAAATTTCAAACGACTGAACAAGAAAAACTACAGAAAAACGGTTGATGCAAAACCCTTTTACAAATCTGGATTACTTTTGTATAATAACTCAACTAATGTAACAATGGTTAGATGAGAGGTTAGGTAATTATAACCTCATAATTTCAAATTAGTTTTATTTAGTTTTCGCAATAGGCTGTGTATCTTTAAGATGAGTGCCTTACCTTGAAGTTGCCTTACCTTGAAGTTGCCTTACCTTGAAGTAGTACTCCTTGCTGTGAAGGTTATGAATCTTGACAAGAAATCAGCTAAACTTATAAACTACGGCCATGTACCTTTTTTAAAAGTTTTTCATATTAATGTACTCAGAGAGAAAGATATATGTTACAATTAAAAATGTATGGCCATAGAATTTTTCCCTCTCCGTTAAAAGTCAGTTATGTATAAATGGCATATGTTTGTTGACGTTGATAGTCATCAACACTCTAAAAGAAAGCTAAAAATGGAAAAACATTTATTGTTATTTTAAAGCGGACATTGACTATTGTATGCAAGACCTTCCCTGCTGCAATAATCTTGCCTAAGCTTTTGAGAAACTCTTTTAGTTTAATCACTCATTATGAGACACCGCAAAAGTAATTATTCGGTTATGTACAATTAAACTTTGCTTTTTATTAGAGCACAGCGTAAGCTAAAAGCTGAAGAAAAGAAAAACAAATCTGACCCTGTTAAAAGCAAACCTCAATCAGATGAAGCCAAAGATGTTCCTAAAGTTGCTAAAGATGTTTCAAAGGTGCCTAATATAGAAAAGTCTGGTGATGCTAAAGCACCCGCTGACCCTGTTCAATCGAAAGTGCCAATGGAAAATGAACCAATTTTGACCTCCGATCATACAGATGAAAAAAAGTCAAGCATTGCTCCCGAAGAAAAAAAGGCTGATGACATTCCAATTGTTCCTAAAGAGCCAGCTTCCCTTGTTGCCTCTAAAGGTCCTGCTGACCCTGAAGCACCTGAAGCACCTGCTCAACCTACTGGTGATGAGCCAGCTAGTGATCAACCTATTGAGCCTGAGCAATTCCAGTCATTTACTTCCATTCAAGACACGCCATAAGAATCACACAGAAAGGGTAAAGTCTGTGAGATCTCTGCTTTCATCATGTTACCCATTGATGTTAGTTATTTTCAGGCTAAATTTTATGGTTGTGCCACTTAAAAGCCGTTTCAAAACAATTTTTGTTTTATGTTAAAAAGTTGAGATAACCACATTTAATCTATTGTATCAAAATCAAACTGTCTTTGTGTTTTGTATTATTAGTTGTTATTGCAAACCTTTGCAAACATAGGAGTCTTGATGTTCATTTATGTAGTCAACAAAATAAACAGTAAAACTTCATATAGCATTTATTGATTAACAAAAATTATTGTTCCTTGTTTTACAAGAGCTGTGGCAATTATTGCAAGCTTTATCATAAAACAATGCAAAATTTACTTTATGGATTGAGGTCTGAACTTTGCTGATTTTTTATAACACTATTTTACATGTATTTCCCACTTGAAGACACACTATTTCAGTACTACAGACTTTAGTTATAAAAGATAATACAGTCCTAAAGTAGCAACATAGCTGCGAAACTAACAGTAAACCACATGAATTAATTTCCAGAAAAGACATTAAAAGTTTGAAAAGAAATGCTAACGATTTGCTTCCTATAAAAACAACTTCCAGGTTATTTTTTGCACTAGCAACTGCGTATATGTTGAACGTATACATTGTACTAGGAAACTCTAATGATGTGCAGGCAAGCTGAAATGTTAAAATAGTTTACTAATAGCCTGCTTGCTGTATTATTTGTCAAATATACAGCACACTGATTGCAATGTCTGTTATATCCAGCAATGGCAGAAAGCAATAGAAATTAAATTTTAGGAAAAAAAAGGCTGAAAATTTGATGTTCTAACACAATCTTATTCTCTCACTCTAGTACACAATAAACCAACACCCAGTCTCTGATTTAAAATCAAAACAAATTACAGCAATCGAGAATAGCACACTGAATGTATTGCGTGCTGGAACACAATCACAAAGTGAAAAGCAATGTCTAACTTTTTGTTCTCTGCAAAATAACTTGGATACCGATTCCTTTTTTTATTTACCACTGCATATACCACAAAAGCATAAAACTTTGGTAGAAAAACTGCAATGATGTGTGCATACACTAAGTTCAGAATATGAGAACAATAATTTCATTCCATTGTCTAAGCTCATACACAGACAAAGTGATATTAAATGCATGAGCTCTACAGTATTGTTAAATTATAACTAAAACTGTACTAGAAGCCATTGTTGTAGTATATCATGAACATTTAAAAAAATTGGCAAAGTTTTTGGGTAGTCCTGCAGAGTTCTGTTTAGAAAACTTGTTTTACACAAGAGGAATTTCTAGAGTTGTTAAAATGAATGACTCAAAAGTGGGTACAAGTTTTTATTTAAAATCTTAAGAATATGGACATTTTGTTCAAGAATCACAAAACAAACTAGCCAATTTAGGTATGTTCAAATAAATCAATATACATCCTCTAGCTGAGGCAATATAATTTTAGTCTCTCATTGCTGGCATAGTGGCATATAGTTTGAGACAAATCAGGCAGCTACAGCATGGCTTATAACAGAGCTAATGTTATCCAAATAAGGTGTACACAACTTATCATTGCTCAGGACTTGATGCTTCCCTATCAAAATCTGCACAGCATTTAAGTTTACAATCATTTTATCAACATGCTTATTAAAACTGAGTTCATCATCAATAAAAACATCTAAACTTGGTGCGTTATGAAATTCTAAATTTTATAAAATTTAGGTCTAAAATTAAAACCTTGCTTAGTAGCTTGCTGGATGATTAGGCTAGTGGCCAGTACAGAGTCAGGAGTAGCTAAAGCCTAGCCAAAAAGTTTAGGCCAAGTCCCAGCGGCAGTAGAGCAAAAGAAGGGTCCAAACATGGAAAGAGCAAGACGAGCTTGTTGGAACATGAAATTTTGGTCAGTAGAAGTGATAGAGTTCCTACTTTAAAGCTGGACGCTAAGAGTCTTTGAAGTGAATTCCTAGACTAGAAACGCCAAGGGAAAAAGCAAAATAATTCCGGAACAGCAACCTGGGCAGCCAGCACCAAAGAGCCAGGACTATCCGCGGTGTGGTATTACTCTTAGCCAGCCAAGACAACATATTAACCGGATCACTATGGAGATTGAGTGTGACCTAAACATTGCACGAGCCAATCCGGTGTGATTTGGACAAAGTGATACAACGCATCAAAAGGGCGCCAAGACAAGTAGACTAAATTGTAAAAATTCATTTTCATTACGGACTACTGCCGAGTCACTGCTATGTGATGCAGTTCTTGACATGCAACTTTCTAGCTATCATGATTCTGAGCACCGAGGTGAGCGCAGCCTTTTCACTTATTCTTCACACAAGCCTCTTCACACAAGCTAATTAGCTGCACAGTTTTAGTTATGAGTATGACATTTATGACAGAGTATGACATTAGTTATGAGTTGCATAAAAGCTGCTATAACTTACCTTCTATTTGTCATTATTCTCTAAATAAATATGCATTGAGAAGCTAAGAAATCTCTCCAAAAGCTGATACCTATTACTTGCAACCAACCTACAAATATCTTAGAGCTTTTGCTTCAATTTGGTGAAGCTTCAGTTTTCACTTCATTCTTTTACATGTATATTTGAATTTATTTTTATATCTATGTTTAACAATGTTGAATAAAAGCTCATTGCACTCATTGATATGTTTGCTACAGTTTGCAACCAAAACTGGCTTTTTACAAGCAATATAGAAATGGAGTTATAAAGTTTACATAGCGACAATGATGCTATTAAACGATGTGCTTTAAACCTGCAAATTTATAAGTTTGGTAGTAATAATTTAGCAGCTACAAATTTAAAAACAAATTGAATAAGCAAAGATGGTTCATAATATATCCAGTAACCAAATTTACCACGAAAAAAATTAAAGTTTGTGTCGTTTTCTTGGCCAGTTGTGTTTTGATTGCTGTTTTCATTTTGACTCAGTTCAGAGTCTTCAGACTGATCATCATCTTCCGCAGTGTCCTCTGACTTCAAGTGTTCTTTTGAACTGCTATATTAGTAGATGTTAACATTCAAACTATTTTTCAGCAAAGCAAACCTTTTGCGCTCAGTCATTTAGAATACACACTTTTTACATATAAAAGAGAAACTTTTAGATGTTTTAAAGGTTGACTTCAAACAAAAATCACCTTACAGTTATCTTGTATCAAAAGGCTCACCATGTCTTACTCTGCTGAATTGCAGACTCAAAATATGTGGAAATGTAATTACAAGCTCTTAAAAAGTAAAAATAACAGTTAATCGCAGCCATCACGAAAACGCGGTAGGTTTGAATCTCTCTCAAAACGGCTCAAATGTGATGTAGTTGAACATTATGTTGTTCTGTTTACACTTTCATGCAACCTCATTCGTTGAAATATTTTCACAAACATACTTCACGCTTTCAATAGAACCATGTCTATTGTCCTTGTAGGTCCATTTCGTCATCACCGTAATACTGTCACTTTGAGAACTAATATCTCAAAACTTAGCTTAAAAACCTGTGGAATTATTTAACCTTAGCTCGAGGGGCTGCATATCGTTTTGTGATAAATATGAAGAGCTGGTTGATCACTTGTGATAGTTGAAAAATGCTGCAGAAATAATTCGCGCCATTCGGCTGAAAATAATGGTCCCACAATCAGATTATGTTAATTTCTTGCGTTAAATAATGTCTTTCCAGTAGAACCCAAAGTATTTGTCATAAAACTAGTGCTACAAGGCATTTTATATTAAGCCTTTTTGTCAAAACAATAACCACATCAAGTTGAATACATAATAAAAATAAGGGATGCTAACCTACAACTGTTTTTGTGATGACTGTGATTGACTGTTCAGTTTTAAGATCTCAAAAGCTTGTAATCACATTTCTACATATTTTGAGCCTGCAACACAGCAAAGTGAGACATGGTAAACCTTTTGATACCAAATATCCTTAATGCAGTTTTTGCTTCAAGTCAACCTTAAAAACTTTACAGCTTTGTCATGCATACTAAGTACAATTTCTAGCCCTAAGCTAGTAGTACAAATCCTATAGTAGTTACTCAAACCAATAATTAGTTGATATAATACAAACTTACAAATAAATGAAAGTATTTTATTTTTTGACACTGCTCAGCTCAAGTGCTTTCTACATGGCAACCGTTACAAGTACGTAAATTATTTGTTGATTCTCCAAATTCTTAACAAGATACAACATAAGTAAATCCTATATCGCCAAATTGACTGGTTTTATGCTTTCTCAAAATAGGTAGAAATGAATGAAAAATTGTGAGAGCCAAGAATCTGACATTTTTATTGTTATGAAATTAATTATGCAATTAACAGGAATGTTGTCATGCAAAAGCTTCAGGGGTTTTTGATTCTGTTTTATACAATTAAAATTGTTTGAGCAAAGTTTTGATCAAACCCTCTTAATTGAGACTTACCCTCATCCAATGATTGTTTTTTATAATCATTGCATTCAAAGGTTTTTTTTAGTAAGTATTAGGTCTAAAAACGACTCTTTTTAAATATTTTACAAATAGCCCAAATGATCATTTTTATGTTTTACAAGCTTTTCAAAGTTTTATCCCTTTAATTTTTAAAGAATGGAAAATAGCATTGGTCAAACAACTTCTACCGTTCTACTTAAAATTTTTTGTAGTGCTTGATAGAAACATGTCCTCTGTAGAGCAAAAAAATAAAGTTAATTTAATGACAAGGTTTTAGGGCTCAGTATTATGCACAGGGCTAACATGAGAGATCATAAAGCATGTTTAGCTATATTTTGGGTTCTTATAGCCAACAATCTCATGCATTTCAAGGGTAATTTAGTAATTATTTCCTAAAACTGTTATATTTCTATTTTTATGGAATAAAATAATTAAGTAAAGCTAGCTACTTTATAAATCATTAGAAAAGAAGTTTTATTCTGAATAAGAGACAATTTTTAATTTAAACAAACAGCAATTAATACTCAAGTTATCAAATATTATATACGCCTAAATCGACCTTCAAAAATTTTTTGAAAGTTATTTCCGATATCAAAAAGTTAAAAAAATCTATCACAAAGTCAAAACAAACAGACTAACAAAGGTGGCAAAGTGAAACCACACAAACTAACAAGAGTGGCAAAGTGAAACCTCGCAGAATAAAGTGGGTTTGGTAACCCTATGTAGGTATCTTACTGCTATATAGTCAGCTATGGTATAAAAAGGGTTAGCAATTTGCTTGAAGGTATGCTAACCCTTTCGGAGACCACTAAAGTCAGGGGGGAAAAAATGGTTATGGGCCTTCTAGATTTGGATAAGCAGTTCGATGCCATATACCAAAATACCGCTTTAGCTCACTTGAACGAGGCAATATGGCCTCTACAGAAGGAGATAGAAATTGAGAATTTTCATTTTGGAATGAAATGAAACCAAGAAAGTTTTTGAATACTTGGATCAAGTTGGCTCTGAAAACCTTGCTGATTCTTCTTTAGGAAAATTAGATACCTCTATTAGGCTACTACATCTGTACAGAGTTGCGTTTATATGGCATGTTTTACACTGTATCAGCTTGTTTATTAAAATATGCTATAACCAAACAAGAGTAAAGATGGTTCCAAGTGGAAAAGCAAAAAGTCTTTATAAATCTTTGACAACTCAAAGTCAACGAATACTTTGTCTAACACCTTACAATAAATTTATGGAAGTTGTGAAGGTATACTTAATTTTTTAGTCTAAAATTATGTCTGAACTATTGATTTAAATATCTACATGAAGTATGCTAAACTCTACCAATATATCTTTAATTTGGACTTTGTTTTATTTTTTCAAGTATTTAATTTGTTTCATGACAAAATAAACACTTTTTGTAAAAGTATTTTCTGAAGTTTATAGAAGTACTAAGAATTAATTTCTAAACAGCTGTTGTCAAACTTATAGATGTGAAGTTAGCTTTTTAAATATGTAAGTAAAACAGCTTAGTTAGCCCAAAATAGACCGGTAGAAATAAATTTGCAAGCTAAATCTTGAGCACTGTAAACTATACAAGTTTTATATCAATAGCACTATTATAAAATTATGTTTTTTTGTGATTATAGATGTTTTAGAGCAAAAAGGTAGGATTTCGCACCATGCACGGCAGCGTTGCAATAACTTTGGTTTCACTTGTTTTCATATGACCAATCTTTGATAAAACAACGCAAATAAACTTAAACTTTGTAAAAGAATCACAGCTATCATTTACAGTTATATTTAGCTACA
Organism: Watersipora subatra; assembly: GCF_963576615.1. Lineage (NCBI taxonomy): Eukaryota > Metazoa > Bryozoa > Gymnolaemata > Cheilostomatida > Watersiporidae > Watersipora > Watersipora subatra. Next base: position 47,873,526 of record NC_088711.1, on the reverse strand, counting down.
TTTTTTAAAAAAATATGTTACTGATTTGACTAGGAACTGTGAGACTCATATTTGACAGCCTATAATAGTTTTAAAATGAAGTTATAAGTTAGATATGATTCATCATCACAAGTTTCTGAATAATGCCAAAGTATCATTTGCATCATAAATAATTATAAAATGTGGTAAATGCTCTTAAACGTCTTAAAACTAAAACTGAAACTATTTTGTTGTCTATTTGCTGTGATGGTATTAGAACAAAGCTAAAATTTAAAATAATATGGTCACACTACCAATCACTGATTAAAATTTTACTGTCTGTTAACAAAAAACCTGAACTGCAAACAATTTTTATTCATCGATTCACTATCACATGAAAGAAATTTTGAATCTATCACCCAATATAAAAAATTGAGAGAGCGAAAATAAAAATCTCACATCGCAATGTTTGTCTACCTCACGCATTTATCTGCTGTTTGAAATTTGCTTTTTCCTCTGGTAAATAAATTACATTTGCTTTGCTCCAAATGAATTAGCATCTAAAAACATAACTACTCAAATTTTGTGTTTTTTTACTTGGTAGTTTTGTACAACATTCCCACGACCAAACACGAGCAAAGCAATTGTTTGCGAGATTTATGATAAATGCACTTGTGCACACAACTCCCGAAAAATTACCCGTTAACGGCCGGGACAAAACCCTTGTACCGAAATTTTTTCAACAAATTTACCATTTTTGTGTACTGTCATTTAAGTATAATAATGATACAAAACACATATAAACCTATTTAAATATGGTACCATGTCTTTGAAATGTTAACGTAACATTCTAAAACTAACCTTCCCGATCGGATGATACATAAATAGACCGATTAATTCGGCCTAAAATCAAAATAGAAACTTGAGATGCCTTTTTTAATCAAAATTAGGATCGGCCAACGGAACGCCAATAAGGCCTTGCGACAGAGAGTATAAATATTAAATCGTCTAAGTTTCACGAGATAAATGCGCACATTTCACCAGTCTATGGAATTGTTCAATCACCAAAGGATTCTGTAATTAACTTGAAAGTACTGAAAAGTAATTGTTTCCTTTGGCCGATTTTATTAGTCGAATTAATTATTTGAGTTTCTAAAAAAATTATAATATTTGATTATAAAAATAATCATTAAAATTTGCAACGTCGAAGTATATTATAATGATTGCATTGTCTAATTGCCGAAGGTTTCTTTGATTAACGTAGACCATTTGAGGCTTGGACCGGTTTACAGGTACGAAAATGTGGTACATAGTTTATCAGCCTATGTTTTTTTTCCAATTACCAAGGGTTTTATTAAATTATCTAGAATATTAGCCAGATTTCTTTACATCTTATCTGCAAGCTAGGACCGAATTACAATGCCCCCTTGTGACAAGAATATTTCTTTATTTTACTCAAGTTTGCAGGAAACTTCCAGACGCGTTAATGCTAATGCTTGATTTCTGTTACATATCACAGACAAAACCATTCTACATTCAACACAACCAAATGTAGATTACACGGCAGCTTGCTATTTTACTTTTAATATTGCATTTCAGAGATATAATAAACATCTTTCATTATTGCCGTTGTTAGTTAAATTACGTAAAGTAGGTTAGGCCTACAGTTTGAATTAATATTTATTTTATTTTTGTAAAACAGGTTTGAGATAGTAGTAGATTAGGTCTGATTTTTATACAACATGCTGTTTTGCATAATTGACCTTTTGAATTTCATTTCAAAACAACTTGACAACTACCGTAGACATACAAACTCCCAGAACACCACGTCGTCGCAGTGGCCGTCCACATGTCTCCCAATTATTACAAAGGAGGAAAAATAGAAGGTCCTCACAGCAACCATCAACATCAAATGCTAGTGTTCAACAACACGCTACTCAAAATAATAACAACAACTCATCTGATTCAGAGAATTACTTAGTAGATGTTGTAGGCGAAGCCTACAACATGTAACAAAAGAATTCTACATTTGTAGAATTCTGACCTTTTGTAACTACTTTTTCAACAACCAGCAGTACCCTTTCTTTTTTCCATTATCACTTTGGTCGTGGGCTGTATGACAGGGGAATTTATAGCTATTTAAATAATCAGAATTAAGATGCAAGCACCAACTCATTTCTTTCACAGAAAAATTCTGAAATACCTGGTCAATTTTATATCTAAAATATAAAATGCAAATACATATTTGTTTTATTTGCTTATGCAAGAAAAATCCACATTTACTGCACTTTTAGACAGCAACAGTTTTTGACTTGAAAAGTTTATCACTAATAATAAAAACTTAAAAGTAGATGTTTAACGTTAACTTTAAATTTTAGCAGTTAATTACCAGTGCTGACAGCTGCCAGTTGTTAGTGTCACTGTGGAGTGAATCATTTTCTTGCTTTCTGAAATAATAAAAATTATTATTAAAGTTTTACTCTGGTTTTTCTTTTCTTCTAAACTTTCTGGCACCAACATCCTTTATGAACTTGTTTATAGCAAACTATATTTGTCAATAAGTAATCCGATGAAAAGCATAAGAGAGAAGAAAAAATAGTATTGAATTAGGGAGATAAGAAAATGATAATGTGTGCATGGAGTCCAATGAGTCAAATCGCTGTTTTACACTGAAAGTCATTTTTTAAAATGGTTAGTGCCCTCCAGAGTTTATTTGCATTTAGGTTTGTCCTCAGTTCTGCTTTGCCAAATCTTTAACCTAATGATGACCATCGGTTGCTTCTGGCGTTCCTACTTTACTATTATTCTTGCTGGTTACAACAGCTGAGAGGTACCTAAAAAATTGAAATTGACGAAATGGTTATTGCTAGGATCAGCTTCACCAGCTAAAATTGCTAGCTAGTAAAGACTGTTCAGTGTATAATTCTTTAGGAATATCTGCTAAAATTTAAAAATTTATTTTTTGGAAATAATTTCTGAAATCATCTTTCAGAATTTTCTTATCCATTTTAAAAATTTATAAGATTTATATAAAAAGCTATTTTTGAAATTTCACATTTTCGATGGCTTTACTGGATAATATTTATTGTACCAAGCAAACTAACCTGCACAACACGTTACCACCAAATACTGATGGATCTCAATTTCGAATTCTTAATTTTTATAAAAATTAAAATAATGTTTTTCCGTATAAGGGACCAGTCTGTTTGAAGACTTATTAAAATTAGTTGTGCTTGGGAACTAATTTCAACAACTATACTATGTTTTAATGAAGTTTGTAGTTTTGTTCAAGTTCAAGAAAACAGAAGCAAAACTTTTGACGTTGAGAACTTGTGATATACACAGCGTATTTGTGGATAATAATAATTTTATTGACAAAATATGGTGTTGCAAAATATATTGAGTAAATATTGTGGTAGACGCCGTGCCATGACTCCGTAATTTGTGTAAATATTTATTATATGTTATATTTTGAATGCGGTGTTCTTCTTTTTATTACATCATTATAAATTTGTCCATATACTATTATATCGCTATTATGTCTTTGTTTATTGCTGTATTATTACCATGTCAACGAATTAGCGATTCTGTTTATTACTAACTAGCTGCATTACCCACCTACAGGAGCAGATTCACATGCAGCAGAAGGTTTATTGGGAGTTGTCTTTCATACTGTAAAACAACTCCAAATATGCAGTCTACTGAAATTGTTGTCCTGATCAGAGTATGTATGCACATATACATGTAAATGTTGTGGAGAACAATAGAAATCTGCAATGTGTCTTACAGCTAGATGCGTGTAAAATCTAGTAAATATTCTAGATTTATGGGTCTAGATTCATGCATCCGTTTATACTCGTCTATATTTTCAGTTGACGATCGCGCACTTCTGCCGTTGAGCCCTCGGCTGACCAGTCTTTATCTGCCGAGCAGTTGACAATCGCGCTCTTGCACTCGCAATCAATCAGCCCGCACCCGCCTTGCAACCAATCGGCCTGCACGCCTCGCAATCAATGGCCTTGCACTCTCCTCGCAATCAATCGCCTCGCAATAAATCGCCTCGCACTCGCCTCGCAATAAATCATTTTGCACTCGCTACTAATCGTCTCGCAATCAATCGCCTCGCACTCGCCAACTCATTCATCCGGAAAGCCGCGCCTGGAGACTCTCGCTGTACTTGGGGCAAAAAAGGTCTCCCGCGCATCCCCGAGTGACACCATGGCCCCAAGCCTAGCTGTGCTACCCGGCATTGCCCGAGTAGTAAAAAATGTCTTTGCACACAAAATTGATTTGTATTTAACATATAACAACATTTGTCATTCTAACTTTTAAACTACATATCATGAAAAAAGTGTTTTGTGTAGTTGAAACAAATTAAGAGAGAAAATAAAACAACTGTAAAGGTTTTCAAACTTACTTTGTCAAACATTTTTTAAACTTCATATCATGAGAAAAATGTTTCATGCAGGTCAAATAAATTTTAAAAATTAAATGAATATAAAAAGGTTTAGATGTAACAGCAAAATAATTAGCAAGTAATAACTAGATTGAGTCTGTTTTGCTACGATTACAATATGAGATGATTTGGTAATGATACAATTAATACGAACTGAGAAAACAAAATAAAATTCGTATGTTGAATTAATAATAACAATTCTTGCATAGAAGTGTGTGTATAAAAAAGCTACAGTTCCACCAACAGCTATCTATCAAAACTCTGAATACGACGATACTGGTACGACGATATGTTATGTAAAAATAAAACATTGTAGTGTCTTTGTCTGATCGGAGGTGAGAAAATCTAGATGCTATTCCTACTAAATTAATATAATTTTCCGCGTGAAAAGTAGTGACCTTAACAGCAATTTAGCAATTGAACCTTAAGAAAAGTCAAAAATAGAGATTCACAAAAATGGCATCGTGTTTCATAGAGTTAATAAAATGTAATCACCTAATTCCAATATCGAAAGAGTCTATTGTCAATATCGTTTTGCCAAAACAAATTAGCCCTAATACGTCGAGGACAACAAAGCATCGCGTGCCATGAAGCTAAAAGAAAGCCATGAAGTTGTAATTATTACACCATTTTTGTGTGAAAACGGTGAACGATGAATAGGTTATGTACACTATAGAGGCTTGGACTAACCGGAGATTCCTGTTAGTGCGCCCTAGATACCTAGTAGCGGCTAATAGTCCGAAAAGTACGGTACTCTATAAGGCGGACACATACACAGACAGATAGACAACGATTGCCGTTTATATAGTAGATGTTATACGATTTTTACTTAGTTCCGTTAGCCGGAACGAGTGGGTCTATTATATATAAAAAAACGCGCTCATTCAGTTGGGCAGAGCAGCTAGCCGTACGCTCCTCGGCTAGTGTAATACCCTTTTAGAATAAAATTGAAAGAAACTACACGCATTATCTTCGCTTTATGTAATAATCTGGATCGTGTCAAGTAAAGGCCGGCAAATTCCTTTACAATATGTCAAATAACAAAATCAACTTTCAATGTGAAGGGATTGGTTTTTGTCAACATCTGTACCACGATATGTATGAGTACATTACACTGTCAATTTTAATGTTGAAACACAAACACATGATTGTTGTAAATGTTGTATTTTAACACAGTCATAGGTTAAGGAAATCTGCTACCTAATAGCTCAACTGGCAAAAATACTGGCCAATCATTATAGCACCAATATATTCAAAAATAACACATATTTACCTTGAAGATTTTTAATGAAAATTCATCATTTTATAGACATTTGGTAATAGAAATGTACATTTTTAATTAATAGTTGAAAAACAAAAGATTAAAACTTGTGGATGTTATATTTTTGGTGATTTTTAGGAGAAACAAAAATTTCTCTTTGCACCATCGGCTTCAAATAAAAATAGGATTTAACACGGTTGGTTTTGACATCAAACTTTTAAAAAGCATTCCAATGTATTTTGGTTGCATCATATTATCTCCATTTCGAAGATTACGTCAAGTTTCTATTAGATACTTTCATTGAACTCACTCCAGCCTTTTCTCTGTCTGAAAAAACGTTGAAAATAACATTCTAGAATGTATAGAAACTACCCGCTTCAACTATGGGGGTCCTCCCATGTTTTGTGACGATTCTGACGACCCGACGACAGGGATATATGGAAAGTGACAGACGAGAGGACCATTTATCAGCATAGGTGACGAGGTGACAATGATTGTGTAAGTGGGATTACTAAAGGTACGGCTGCACGTAACAAATTTCTCGTCGATTCTGAGTTCTGGCCGAAATCACGAAAAATACAGAATTATTTGGTCGAAAGTCACAGAATTATTTGAGCAGTGCATGCCCCCCACCGAGTTCGTCGACGAAACAAATTATTAACGAGCACAATTCTAGCAGCTTTAGCAATTAGTATAGTCCAAGACACATTTGCTCCACACAATAAAAATACGAAGGCATTTCAACATGGTACACACGATGTAACTGTTTAAGTTTGGCTATCGTTAGTTAGTGAGCACAACTCTAGCAAATTTTAAAATTTATGTAGTCCGAGAACATAATGCAACACGCAAAAAAAATATCACGGCAATTCACCATAGTAAATACGATACAAACGACTTAATTGCGCTAAAGATGGCAACATTTTTTACCGCATAACTTTTGCTGCTAAAAAGAAATTATTATTATTAAAAAAATAAACAATCTGTAGCCATAGTGTAAAAAGATAAATAAATACAATAGCGCAATCTAAGCAGTTGCGTCGTGTGTAGACTAATATGTTCAATAGTACTTACACTTTTATTGTGTGGCATTATGAGTGTCTTGGACTATACTAATTGCAAAAGCTGCTAGAATCGTGCTCGCCAGCACGATTCTAGCAGCACTGAATAATTCTGTGTTTTGTTCATTTCGTGATTTTGGTCAGAACCAACGAAAAATTTGTTAGGTGTGGCCGTACCTTTACTAACTTATTATTTGCCTATAAATCAACACCATCAAACAAAACTTCACTAGTTTTGGTTTGAAGCATCTAGCCTAGCATTTATAGACTGCCAGGTAATTAAAGTAAACAGCATTGAAATGCCATGACACTGACAGCAAATCCGTTTCCAAGTCTGTGACTGACAGTGATTATTAAAGACAATCTCGGTCTATTTTCAGTAAAAGAAATGTAGCCCTAAAAACCTAAGACGTTTGTCAATCTTCGTGGAATAAACAGCAATGCTCCCAAACATCGCTAATAAGTTTGTGAAGGTCTCTGGTTGAGCCATGCTTTTGATTAGCAGAAGTTAAAGCTGAGCAAGTTTCAGGTTTTTAACGCAACCCAGTGCCACCAGAATAGATAGCCTACAATTGCGTATTAAAAGTGCGTTTTAAATTAATTTTAAATTGCATTAAAATTACAATTGCGTACAGACCTGCCAACCCAAGAGTGGGGCAATACATGATATTTGGTTTTGGCCAAGTGATGTACCAATGATAGTATATATAAAATTGCGGAAATTGGGGCAAAAATTTCACGAATTTCTCACGCTTTTACATTTTTTCCTTGGGGTGATTGCATGAGTCTCACGCACAATGCGTGAGAGTTGGCAGGTATGATTGCGTATTAAAATAACAAATGTGAAGAGAGAGGTGGTTTTGGTTACCAACTTGAAAAAAAAGTGGCGACAGTGATTTTAAAAGTGACGACAGTGATTTTAAAAGTGGCTATTCTGACGACAACTTTGTGTAGTAGGACCCCGACTATACAGCAAAAAGTCAATGTAATTCAATAATATATCAATCAAAATCAAATAAACAATGTTTTACAGTTCTTGATTTAGAGTCTTTCAACTAATAACTCATAAAAATATTGTACCTAAATCTGATGGTATGCAAACTACAAGTGTTACTGTTTTCTCATCATTTCTCTACAGTCCATCTTGACATAAAGTGTTTCTCTGTTCTGATATTAAACATGAACCTGTACACAATTTTCTGTATTTTACTAGGATGTATAAGTATTTTTGACTGCCAGGATGTTTCAGGATTAGACTATACAAAACTCTCAGAAGGAAAATGTGCGCAAAATGACAACACTAGTTGTTATCATGGTAATTGTTGATACAAGCCATTGTGTTCAAGTTGCAGCTTTACATGTCTCTATTCTTTCGGTCTCTTTGCGACTATTGATGTGTTAATCACACTTTCATCTTATCTGAGCTTTTGACTATGATTAAGTGTTGGCGATTTTAATCTTGAAACACCTTGAAAATTAGATCAAACACCTAAAGCAATCAAAACTGGTAGAAAATATCAGTGCTTTCTATTAAAATCAATTAAAATGTTGTGTATGCTAATTTTCAAACAGTTTTATAAAGGAGTTCACTTTTTTATAATAAGACATCATGCTTCACCTTATTCATTGAAGCTCCACATAAATGTTAAGGTCACTCAATTTTTTTAAAAACTAGAGTCTTTTGAAACCAGTTTGCCCAACATAAACTCTGAATTTTCTTTTGTAGATTACAAAATTCTCTGCTTAGGGTTGATAGCAATTTTATTGCTTCTTATCAGCCTAAATGAAGCTTTAATTGACTTTCTCATTTTTTAGAAATCTGTCTCTAAATCTCGTTACTTCTACTATTAAAACTGCCTTGGCATAAACTTTACGTTAATTTTGTCAATGCAGCTGCGTTGGTACCACAATTTGTACCAACATTTAGTTTCACTACTTTCTTCATTGAGAACGAGTAAAAGCATTTTGAAAAAAAATCAGCAATAATTGTAATATTTTTGCACACCCGATGATGAAAATATATGAATACTAGTTAAATGCCCAGTGTTGCTTGAGTAATAAAAAAGTCTTTGAACAAAAAATTATTTTTATTTAATATATATACCAACTGCCATTCTAATTTTATATCATATAAAACGCTTTGTGTGAGGTTCACATGAATTAAGCAAAAGAATAAAACAACTGTAAATGTTTTCAAACTTTTTAAACAACTATAAATTTTGAATCTCAAATCATTAAAGAAAATCATGTTTTGCTGACATAAATTAGGAGGAAGAGGTAAAGGTGTTTAAATGTGAGTGTGAAATCATTAGCAAGTAGTGGCTAAATATATTCTGTTTTGCTACGGTTATAGTGAAAAATGATTTGGCATATGATTAAATGACTTGTTCGTTTCAGTGTTAGCGTCATTCAAAAAAATTAGTAACTAAACAGTATGTTAACCTTAGTAACTGTAGTTACCTGCAATAACTTTCGTGCATTTAGTGGTTATAATATTCAAGGAAATGTAACATTACAATGTACTACATGCAGAGTTCCTACTTATGAAACAGACATGTATCATAAATGCTGAATCTAGCTTATATGAATTTAGCTTACTAAAAACATACTTGAAGGAAATTTTAGTACGCATTTTAGCAAACTTTTAACCAAAATTTTATCACTTTTTCGTTTGAAAACCTGTTTTACCATTACGGATGACGCTTAACTGAGATACATTCACCAAGTTTTAATTTCGAGAGAAATTATTGTTGATATTGCTTTGTGGAAAATAATTTAGCCTTAGCACGGCGAGAAAAAAAAACGCTGTGTTTCATAGTTAATAGAGTTTTAGTTAAAACCTAATTTAGCGCATGCAATCGACAAAAGAGTGTATCCAGTATATAAAAAAAGCAATAAAACATGAAAGTCTACTTAGACTCGTAGTCAAACATTTGGATTACAAATGCGCGGTTGCAATAGTCAAGAGTTCTATTCCAGCCCAAAGCAAGATTTTAACTTCAAGATTTTAATAGCTATAGCTGGACATATCGATCGACCCGCAGACAAGCACAAAAACTTTGAAATCTATATATATAGATGAGAAATCTACGGCTTTAAATTTATGATGTGCTGATGTAGTAAATGGTCTTTTGTATATTCTTTTCCATCTTGGAACATGAGTATATTTTAAATATTTCATTTATGTAGAATTTGGCTAAAATCTATCATAATACTTTACTATTTTTGTATGTTTTTTGATAAGTTTGATGAAGTAACCATTTAAACTTCAAGTAAATTTGAAAAACATTTTTAAAATTAAAAATTAAAAAGTATATTAGAATAATAAACAGACTCACACATCTATTTATTTTTTATATTTTACTTTAGATATTAAAAGTAAAAAAAAACAGATTAAATGTAATTGTTTGGTGTTTGACTACTATACCTTTAGTACCTTTATACCTACTGCTATACTTTTAGTATAAACTGCTATTTTTAAATGACATCTTATCACTTTCACCCAATGCGACTTTCTTACCTTACCACCTTCTTTCTTTTCTTAGCCCTTTGCTGCTTCAACTTTGCCTTTTTGTGCACAACGCAGAGAATTGCCAAAAGGCAGCAGGCAAAAAATAGGCACGATAAAGCAATTATAACTCCCAGCCAATCAGCAAGTTGCCTTCCTACATAAAAATACATACAAGTTCCTCTGTGTGATTTTTAAAACTACATGTTTAGTATAAGATAAGCTATTAAATAGACTGTTACTTGCACATACATGGTAATTTGCAATAAACACGGACAAATACTGTTAAAAATTGGTAATATTGATTGGAAAGGTTAATCCATGACTTTTTGTATAGCCAAAACCAAAACTGTAGAATTAAATGTTTTTATTTTATCAGTTTGAAGTCAGAAGCAACTTGGCCAGCAGTAAATTTTTAACCATTCAAAGGTTTTTCAGGAAGTTCTACGTTTTTGTCAACCACTACTATAGGTTAGTAATGCACTATTCTTTTACAAAAAGATCACAGGCTGGCTCGATACGTCAGCAAAAAAATTAGCAAAAACTTTTTAGGGTTTTAATTATAACAAGCCATTAAAAATATAACATTAAATATATATGAATATATATATCCAAATGAATCTAACATAACCTGCAAAGAAGGGGACAGAGTTGCGAAACACTTCGCACTTGGAAAAAAAGTTCTCAGATTTCTGGCATGTAGGACCAACTGTAATTCTAATACTAATAGGAGCATTTTGAACAATAACGCCGGCGGATACAATGTGGCTTGTCTAAATACTCGCAACAATCAGCACAAGCAAGTTACAGAAAGGCACGCTATAGCAAACAGTTAAGATCTTTAGTCATATACCTAAAGTGCTAATTAGAGGACTAGGGCTTGAGTAGACATTAGAGTATATGGTATATGATATATGGTATATGGTATATGGTGTATGGTGTATGGTATATGGTATATGGTATATGGTATATGGTATATGGTGTATGGTATATGGTATATGGTATATGGTATATGGTATATGGTATATGGTCTATGGTATATGGTATGTAGTATATGGTATATGGCATATGGTATATGGTATGTAGTATATGGTATATGGTATATGGTATATGGTATATGGTATAATATACCATATACCATATACCATATACCATATACCATATACCATATACCATATACCATATACCATTTACCATAAACCATATACCATATTATGGTATATGGTTTATGGTAAATGGTATATGGTATATGGTATATGGTATATGGTGTATGGTATATGGTATATGGTATATGGTATAATGTATATGGTATATGGTATAATGCGTATGGTATATGGTATGTGGTATATGGTACATGGTATGTGGTATATGGTATATGGTATATGGTATATGGTCTATGGTATATGGTATGTAGTATATGGTACATGGTATATGGTACATGGTATATGGTACATGGTACATGGTATATGGTATATGATATATGGTATGTAGTATATGGTACATGGTACATGGTATATGGTATATGATATACGGTATATACCTATATGGTATATGGTACATGGTATATGGTATATGGTATACAATATGCGGTGTGCGGTATACGGTATACGGTAAATGGTATATGGTATATGGTATCGGGTATATGGTATAATGTATATGGTATGTGGTGTGCGGTATACGGTATACGATATACGGTCTGCGGTATGCGGTATTTGGTATGTAGTATGTGGTATATGGTATCTGGTATCTGGTATATGGTATGTGGTATATGGTATATGGTATACGGTGTACGATATATGGTATGTGGTATGTGCTATTCGGTATGTGGTGTGTGATATGTGTGTGTGTGTGTGCGTGCGTGTGTATTTATTTTCATCAACGGAAAAAATACAGAAAAATAAACTGCATATTAGTAAATATATCAGGTTAAATACAAATTAGTGAGAAAATGAAAAGAGTATAGCAAAATTCACTCAACCTGAGCACGAGATAATGATGATGGAGCCATAGGTGCGCTGTAGCCTAGCTAATGTTGCGCAAGCCCCAAAAAAAGCCTACAGCAGCAGAACAAAGGCAGGCCTCAGCCCACCCCAGTCAGAGAGACAGGAGATAGCATTTTACTTGTTTTTTAAAGTCAAATTTGCTTACAATTTTCTTCAATCTGTCAGGTAGGTTATTCCAATAAAAGGTTGGTTGATATTGAATAGTTTTTTGCACAGCACTAGATGTAAATAAGGGAATATGAAGATTTAGAAAAGAGTGACGAGTGCTATAAGAGTGCGGTGGTCCCCCATTCCCAGATGAATAAAAATACAGTATGACCCCTTAGCAGCAGCTTCAACATATACCACTTATCTATTGGTAAAATATTAATTTGAGTAAACAATTCTTCTGATGGATAGTCAAAGGGTTTATGACATGTAATTCGCACTAGCTTTTTCTGAAAGACTTTAATTTTATTTAAAAATATGTCAGGCGAATTGTCCTAAGATTCGAGGTAGTAAATGAGTTTAGAATTCACCAAGGAGTTATATAATGTAATCATTATTTCTTGTGGGAAGTACTTTGATAACCTATAGAAAAGTCCAACCGCTGGACGAAGGTCCTTTAGTACATGTTAGATGTATGAGTAGACCAATTCAGATTATTATCAAGTCAACACCTAGGAGTTTAAAATGATCAGTCTGTTTTAATATGTTATTTCCTATTTGCAGAGAGTGTATTTTTAAATTAAACTTGTTCTGCGGATTTTTCATAAGCATATAATTAGTTTTCTAAATATTAATTGTGAGTTGGTTACTGATGCACCATCATCGGAAGATTTCCAATTCTTCATTTATCTGAGGTAACATGCTGTTAAGGTTACTTGATTCTAAAAAAAGAGTGGTGTCATCTGCATAGAGAATAGGTTGTAAGTATTCTAATGATTTGCAAAGATTGTTTATAAAAATCAAAAACAGTGTTGGGCCCAAAATTGAACCTTGTGGAACCCCACAGGTTACGCGTTTTTCAGAAGAAAGTACAACAATAATTTTTGTTCGTTGAAATCTGTCGTGTAAATAGCTTCTAACCCAATTAATACTTTGACTACTGAAATTTAATTTTGTTAATTTTCGTAAAAGTATATCATAGTTAATAGTGTCAAATGCTTTGCTAAAATCAATAAAAATTCCTAAAACACTGTTTACTTTATTAAAAAGCCTCAAAACTTTTATTCGTAAAAGCTGACAAAGCGTCAGAGGTCCCACGTTTTGCTCTAAAACCAAATTGATAGTTATTCAACAAGCTATTTAGTTCAAGATAGTTTATTATTTGATCATTTACCAGCCTCTCTAATATTTTGAGACGTAATACTCATACTCTAATATATACTCACGTACTCTAATATATGTAGTATATGGTATATGGTATCTGGTATGTGGTATGTGGTATATGGTATATGGTATGTGGTATATGGTATATGGTATATGGTATATGGTATATGGTATATGGTATATGGTATATGGTATATGGTATATGGTATATGGTATATGGTATATGGTATATGGTATATGGTATATGGTATAAGGTATATGGTATGCGGTATGCGGCATACGGTATACAATATACGCTATACGGTACTCGGTATGCGGTATATGGTATGTGGTATGCGGTATGCGGTATGGGGTACAGGGTATGTGGTATGTGATATGTGATATGTGGTATATGTTATATGGTATGTGGTATGTGGTATATGGTATATTGTATATGGTAAATGGTAAATGGTAAATGGTAAATGGTAAATGGTAAATGGTAAATGGTATATAGTATATGGTATGTGGTATATGGTATAGGCTAGTGCTGGGCACGGGTAGTAATACTCGTTGAACTCGCGGGTTTATCTTCTCTCGAGTATCGGGTAATAGAGATTTCGGGTATTCCGGTCCTTCGGGTTTTGACTATCAAGTTCGGGTTTTGGTACACGGATCCATCGGGTAGTGTTAACAAAAACTCGGTCTAATGCATCCTCTGGGACCACAGGGCATCTCTGTGTCATTTTTGCTAAGGAGGCATGACAATGGAGTTTAACGAGTCTTTAATTTAATAGATAGAATAAAATATATCATACCTTATTTACTATGCCTACTAGAAATATTGTAGTCAAGCAGTGATTACTTGTCATTAAAAGGTGAGAAGAAATACTTACATCACATTTTATTTGCGCAATTAGCCAAATCGGCTTCGTAAACAAATCTATGCCATTTTTAATACGGCGCGTGTTCGCTATCACCGATAACACATAAGTCCTTAGTCTGTTTCCGCTATCGCCTTGTTAGAAACAGCTATCAGCGTTGATAATAGCGGTGAAAATTTAATAACTCTGTTTAAATTGATTACCATAGCTAGCTATGATGGATTACATAATTCATTATAACCAAGTTTTACTAAGCCAACAAGCCTTACTAAAGGAAAAAGCCGATAATGTAAAGTTTTTTATGATATTTGGAGCACCATCTACAAAAAGTCAGAGGTACATAGAACATGCTTAGGTATTAAGCTACCATAGACCCTATCTTCTGCCACCTGTTGACACAAAAATGCCCTGTAGCCCCAGACTATCTTGACTGTTTAACAATCCACCTGTTAACGCTGCGAGTACGAATGTCAGTCAATAAAAACTGTGAAAAATGATAAATAAATTGAAAAGAAATATAATTGCTTTGTAAATTTGAAGATATATCTGTTTAGAAAATTTAAACATAAAATCCATATCAATAAACCCGATACCTGAAAAACCCGTAGGCAAAGAAATACCCGAGCCTAGCACTACTAGCTACCCGACACTCGAAAAACCCGAACAGAAGGGGACGGGTCTAAACCCGTTGACCAAGAAGTACTCGTGCCCAGCACTAGTATAGGCATGCATATCTACGTGTATATAGTATATGTATTCCTATGCTCACCATAGTAAAGCTTCTAGCTAAATTTCACCCATTCCTTGTGGCAACAGAACTAAACCGTGGTAACAAGGAACTTGGCTGGCTTACCAAACCTCTCTATAGCATGTACCACCAACAAGTATCTAAGGTTGGTGACCACTACACAGCCATAATCAACAATATCCCTCCCTTTAAACATAACCAAATTGCTAAGCATATTTTCGTCAAGGAAATAGAAATTCGACTAAATGAAGCACCCCTACTAAGATACACCAAAGCAGAATGGCTATAGCCAAGTACTCCCGTACACAACAAAAGCAACCACAAAATTGCAAAAAAAGCAACAGAAAATGCAAAAGCTTTGGTATAACCACAATAAAGCTCACAAGCTGCAATAAATATAAGAAATAAGTAGGCTACATTCAAATTGTTTCCAGGTGCTTCCACAGAGAACACCCATTGTACAAAACCTTTAACGATTCCACACTGAGAATCAGCTTTTAATATATGCTGTGCTATATATGAAAGTCATGCTAGATGTACAGAACAATAAATTCAGTCAAAGCAAACCCAAAGAACAAAGCAAGTGACAGCAAGTTTTGTTATAACAAACATAATTTATCAAGGTGAGGTAACAAATAAAATTGGCAAGAAAACAGAATCATGCATCGAATTTTGTGCAAGAGCATTCAAATCTAGTAGCTTTAGCAAACACAGAACTTCATTCATTCAAAAAAGTAAACAAAAACTAAACAGACTTAGTACTCATGCAGGTAATTTGACAGACAACAAACTTTGATATAAATTGGAAAATAGCAACACACACACACACACGCACGCACGCACGCACGCACGCACGCACACACCAAATCATTACAATTTTATTTTACAAAAATCGTTGGGAAAGTAAGGCTAGTTATATACATGTAGTTACTTTTGTTGCAGCGATTACTATCTTAACAAAGAGTACTAATTAATAGAATTGTTGTAAAAAATTCTGAGTGCCGATTTTATATAGCTGCCGTTCTTTTACCCAAGCTTTAACATAAAAATAATAACAAGTGTTCAACTAAATATTTTTTTATTTTTCAAAAAGTTAATGCTATTTTTCAAAGTAGCAGTTGTAAACTGGTCGAGGGTTTGAGCAAACTGTTTTTCAACTTTTTGTTATCAAAACTTGATCTAAAATTGAATTTGGACTGTTCTGAAAGTTTTTTATTTAATTTCATTAGGATTTTATTTTAAAACAGGAATTTTAAGAACAAAGAGTAAAATAGTTAAAAAAATTATTTCTATGAAATAATTTTTATAGAAATTCTGAAATGCTAGAATTTTTCTGCACTGCAGCCAAGTTTTTGTGCTTGGCTTTGATATTGCTAAAAAGTCCCAGCGTTATTTAATCAGGAGCTTGGCTCTCTAGTTTCAATCATGTTTTAATATAAATGATTTTTTTTTCAAATGTCAAAGTTTTGATAGCTGTTAATAAAAGTTTGTTGCATGTTTAGCCATTTTCCATTTGCCTTTGTTGATAAAAAAAGGATCTGTGAATGAATAAGAACGCTTTTGCTGTATAGTGATTTATGTGGCTGACTTTATTACTGAAAATTTATTTGTTTTTAAACTTGAAACTTTAAAAATAATTTTTTTGCAAATTTGTAGTAAATTCAGAGAACTTTTTGCTTAAATTAAATAAACGTTATTTATAATCACTACTTCATACCAATGTAAAACTGAATACATAAATCTTTGTCAAGTTCCTAACGACACTGGCTAATCTTTCTTGTTTATTTACTAAAAAGCCGACAACTGACAAAATTATAACTATAGCGATCCCTATCGCTAGTTGGTGTTACTCACTTGTTGAAATTATTCTCACGGGTTTTGAACTAACTGCTTTAGGAGTTGGATCGGCATGAAAGTAGGACTCGATTACACACCACCATCGGGTGTTTAGCATATCATCTATGTTCTGGTCGGTAACTTGCAAAATGATCTCTCCTGATATTATTCCAGTCTCTTTGTTATACTTTCCCAGCACAACTTTCTACATAGTTATAATAAAAAATGGACAAGCTTACATAATGCAAATGATAATAAAATAACATATTTCAAAACTTTCAAAATTTCAGTAGAAAATTTTCTATATTGTTCATGTATCCTATAAGATATTATATTTTGTTAAAACAGACTAAATGAATAATGGGTAACAAATTTTCAATGGTGACTAAATCAGCTTCCAAACTTTATTCACTTTAAACATTGCTGTTAGTACCTACTTTGGAAGTTACGATAAGTTGTTAGTTTACACGATAACAATTTTTTCTGTTTTTTAATTAGCCTTAATACAATTTTCCACTTTTTTGTTTAATAGTACATGAAATACAACTCGCTGTATTAACATTTTTTATGCAAATGGAGCAAAACTTTAAAGTGTGAAAATGCTTTGACAATTTTTGGAGGACGGTGCCTGACCAACTCGCCGATTGACAACACGGTCAATCGGCCAGCCCCAAGGAAAAGTCGGCTTTGTCTAGCTGGCCAAGAAAAATATGATCAATCCTTAATGGGTTGAGTAAAAAAGGGACTAGCCTGGCCAAAAACATGACTAGTCAGCTACGGGGCAGCACTTACAGGACCAGCAGGCCTGTAAAAAGAGGCTGGAGCTTTGCCAGCTCTAGGCTTGCTTCCAGGTTTGTGGCTTGCTTCCAGGTTTTCAGATTTGAAAGGCATTTCCTTTCTCCGCCTTCTGACAGAGAAGATGGAGTAAGGAAAAACCTCATCTAAGATAGCTGATTGTATGCTCGCACTTACAAAAACTATGATTGCAATCGGAGATGTGCCAAAAATATTTCAAACAAAGGAACCTGGTAAACGACATCATGAAGCAAACTCACTGTTCAAATTTCAAATATTTTACACGCAGTATATATGTATAAATAGTTTAAAAAATTATTTGTAATTAGCTGCCAGGTACCGTAAGTTTTAAAATGTTTTATTTCTTTTTATCAGGCTGTACTTTTGAAATACAGTCCAGTGAAAGGAAAGAATAATTAGTTAATATTACAAAATATTAAAAACAAACATAATAAGATAGCACTTTGTTTACAATAGTTTCAGTATAGAGTGATCCACCAGACACCAATTGTACAAAATCATTTATTTTTACATTTTTCTGTGCATATAATTTTTTCCTATTTTATATCGTATTTTGATTTGTTTAACCAAGTATGCAATACAAAGGGCCAAAATTTGTTAGCAGTTAATTTGTAACAACTTGTTACAGTATGTCACAGCGAGCATTATTTATTACAGCAAGTTACTATTGCTGGTTGGGGGTCAAGAAACATGGCTATAAAAAGCAGTCGTTATACATATGTAATCTAGATTTCTAACTGTGTGGAATCAATACTGACCGTTAGACAATACCTACTTAGTCTAGAGCTCTAATCAGTCTCTGCCATAAATTTTCTCATACATTTGATCTATGAATTTCTAAGGTCAGTAAATGTAAAGTTTAGTAAAGTTTCTAAAATTCATAGATGTAAAGCTGACAACTTTATGTAATGCATATTTTTGGTGTATCACAAAACTTGACAAAAATCATTCAGCAAACAATCCTCTTGTGGGAGCAAAGAGCCAAGTTAACATTTAACTTAAAACTTTGAAATCTATCTACTAAATAAAAATGTGGTTCAAATTGAATAACACTTTTTTCAATTTGATGCAAAAATAGTTCTTATTGGAATTCTAAAATGTCAATAAGGAGACGACTGTGATGAAATGCTCAAATTTAAAATTGATTAACTAAATTAATTCAAATTAAAAATTGCTTTACCGATGCTGTTCTGATTTTGGCAATTTAGACCAAAAAATTATTGTCATTAAACAATCTTTTTGCTGTTAAAATAATTTTTGTACAAAATTTGTTCTGACAGGTGACAGCATAGCAGTAAAAACCCTTACAGGATCTAGCAACAAACTGGTGGCTTTGCATCAAAATGAGCAATTAGGCTATATAACTATTCGCTACCTTAATTTCATTTCCATCTTCTGCCTTAATTTCCAGTTCTTCCAGCTCGGTTCTGTCTGATTTCCAAAACATTGATACAATAATGACTTTTGGGTCTAGTTTGGCAGAGCAGTTCAGCAGTATTGAGGATCGATCAGAAACGGTGTTTATGTCAATAAAGTTATTTTTCTTTGGTGGATACTGACTCAGCTTTGGAGGATCTGCAATTAAATAAATTTAAAAATTTTAAATGGGCAAAAGTAGCACAAATGAAACAAATATATTTAATCCATATACACGTATATACATGCATTTCCCAAAGTATGTGTGTCTGTCATACCGGCTATAGCTATAGCACTCAGTGATTATTTTACCAAAACTGCCACACATTACGATGTCCCTGTTGAAAAAATATTTTTTGTAAGGTTCAATTACTATATCTGGGTCAAGGACAATTCTTCTCACGCTAGCAATTATATTTAAATATTTTGGAACCTAAGTATATGCAACGCGATGCTTCTTCATCTTTTTTTGATAAAGCTAATAATGTATCTCTTATTCTTATTTAATTTTAATATTTTTGTACTGATTATATATGTTACCAACATATATACATTGCATCAAAATTTTGTAGTTGACACACTTGCTAGTTATTTTACATCTACATTTAGTTGGCTACTAATTTATTCCAGCTGCTCAGAAGACTTTTTCCAGCTACATTATGCTTCTTTATTCTAGTTTGGTACTTTGCGTTCTACGATCATCAAATACAAACAAAGATTATGCTTGTTTAAAAATTTTTTTCATGTCATTTTTGTCATGTTCAAACTAAAACATGTTTGTTTGTATGAATACTATTCAATATGTTATTTAATGTTAATTTTAATAGTGATACAGTATATTAACACAGGCAATTTCCTTTTTTCAGCAGACAAATGTTGCATTCGTTAAACAGGCAACTCACAAAAGTTTCTATCAGTGCTCACTTTTTGTATTAGCTTTTACGTCTTTCTTTCTAGACCTAACAAATTACTGATTTTTAATTTGTAACCAATTAATAGTTTTTAAGATTACTGTATTATTATTTGATAGATTATCTGTAAAGTTTACTGTAAGATTTATTGTGTAAGAATACAAGTATCGTTTATTCCTCACTCTTTTGCTTTTACATATATTTACCTACTTGAAAAAATATATAGATACATTTACACTATCTTATTACTTTTATAAATTTCTTATAAGTTTGGAAGTTTATAACATTAATTTGTAAAGTTTGTTGCATTATCATTTTTACTTCAACTTGCATTTTTTTCAACATAGCTTGAGTATTGCTTTTGAAGTTTGAACATTATTCCTTTTTCTATCACTGTTGTTATTACTCAGTTTTCTATCTTCATTATTAATGCATTATTAATTAGGTTTTCGTTCCACAATTTTTGGCAGATGTTGTTGTAATAAAATTTCAACTAGGCTACAAAATACTTCCACATTCTGTGATATTTTTTATAAATTTATCAAATAGGCATACATGTATTCTCAGAAGCAGCACATGATCTTATGCCTCCAAAGAAAAATAACCTGTCCTGAACAAAATCATTTCTTCATGATATAAAGTTTGACAGTTACAGTTGTTTGACAAAGTTCGAAAACTTTTACTATTGTTTTTATTTTCTCTTTTAATTTATTTCAACTACAAAAAGCACTTCTCTCATTATATGTAGTTTGAAAAGTAGAATGGCAAACGCTGTTTTATATGTTAAATAAAAATCAATTATCGGTCCAAAGACTTTTTTATGACTCGGGCAACACCGGGTAGCACAGCTAGTCTTAATATAAATTTATACCAATTCAATTGAGTTTGTGTTATGTTTTAGTTTTATTAGAAAGCTAAAGCTAAGCTATATTAATTTATTTTGCTTAGTGACGTTTGAAATCAAATATAATATTAGAGCACTATAGCAAACTTGTAAAAATTTGGGATGCTCCAGTCTCAAAGTTTTTTTTTTAATTGCAAATTATTTTTTGTTCCAACAAACTTTCTGCACATCTCATGGTTTATATGTATAAAGTCTGTATCAAGTAGTCATGTATAAAGTTTGGAAAGTTTGTCTATCATAAAGTTGGAACATTTATTTTTGATAAAAACTGCATTACTTTTAAAAATGATAGCTGCAAGATGTTGAAAAAGGGCATGTGGCTACATTTTTACGTCAAAAAGGCGATAAAAATTGCAAAGTAGTAGCTGTTTACCTCTTGAGGCTCTCCTACCAAAATTAGGATTGAAGAAAGTGTTTTAGGTATGTGTCTGAGCCAACCTATTGACCCAGCTCAGTCTGGCCTGACCTGGCCCGGGCCCACTCAGCTTGGCCCAACTTGGCTCGAATTGGCTAGGACACCAACAAGGAACCACACACAAATAGGTGGAGCCTCTCTAACAATGACAGCTATATAAGAAGACCAAAATCACAAATGAAGAGGAGCACCTGATGGAACACCTGGTCCCATTTTCAGCCGCACCCCATCAGATAAAAACCTCTGAACTAATGTGTACTGCCGCATAAAACTTTTCAAAAATATATCAACAAACATATAAAAAACTCTAAATTTTAATCCAACAACCTTGAAAAAACTATTTAGCAGCTGAGAAAAGAGGTTAGTGATCATCTAGACACCAATTGTACAGAACCATTTGTTTAGACATTTTTCTATGTATTGTATATAATATTTTCCTTTTCGATATTGTATTTTGATTGGTTTATAAATAATGCAATACGAAGGGCAAACATTTGTTAGCAGCTATTTGGTGACAACTTGTTACAGTATGCCACAACAAGCTTCACTTATCACAGCAAATTACCATTGCTTTTTGGAGGTCAACAAACATATGGCTATGAAAGCAGTTGTTTGAGATATGTGAGCCGAATTTTTGACGGTGAGCAAATAGTTTCCACCATTAGTCGATGGTAAAAATCGGTAGTCAAGAGACAAATGCACTCAAACAGTGTTTTTGTTAAACCAAGAAATTACCAGAGGATTGAAAATAAAAACAAATAATCAAGATTTTCAGAGAAATACTCAACTTAACGAAAACTTTCAAAATTGACCTATAAGTTTATTTTAAATCTATCTTACAATGCCAAAGCCAGCTTTTAGGAGATTCATTCACCATTAATTTTTTAAAGATATTTGTCTATTTCCACTGCTGACCAAAAAAATAATATTTAAGGTAGTGCCAAAGATTTATCAACTTATTAGCCACAGATTAGTATGTACGCACCATAAACATTCAGCGAGGATGATAAATATATAGTGTCCATGGAATTCTCTAATTTGCAGAGAATTGAACAGGTGTTGTTTCTGGCAATGTTTTTTATATCCAAGGTAGTCAGTCCCACATAGCTCACATGATGGTGAGATCCTACAAATACATACAAATATACCAAAATAACTAAATGGCTGGCAATACTCGAGTGATAAAAAATATTTGCGTAGAAATTTTTTGTTTAACAAATAACAACAGTTACCATTCTAGCTTTTAAACGTTGTATCATTGGAAAATTATTTCTGTGCAGTTCAAATGAATTAGGAGAGCAAATAAGCAATGAGTACATGGAAGTGTGTGTATAAAAAAAGGTTACTGTTACAGCAGAAGCTCGTTGTATTCAAAGTTCTGATGGAAGATGCTGCTACCTCTCGACGCTGGTACAAGCAAGAAAATAGATATCAGACTTCGCTTGTCTGACCGAATGAAAAGATACTGCATAGACAACTCTTACTCCAGATAATACATTCGTTCACAAAAAAGCATATAGTTTACACAGCCTCACAAAACCAGATATAGGAGTGTGAAGGCACATTTGAAATACATATAAAAATTGGACAATTGGTATTGGTAAATAATATTACCTTCAAAAAAGCGTAAAAAATCAAATGCAAATAGTAATTTTAATCACAGCAGACGCTCTTATAATGTAAATTCTAGGTAAGGTAAAAAAACTATGTGAGGTTTTTGCTTATGAAAACGTAAAAAAATTCCATATAACATAAAGTGTCAAGTCGGGCGAGTTTTCAACATCGATTCGAATGTTAGCTTGTTTTTCTGCATTTGCGGAAGAAACATCGCTTAGCAATTGGCGTACTATTTATTATATACAACTTTCGAGACAACCTAATTTGTCATAATAGATCGTTTAACTTGCCACAAAAAAGCGAACAGGATAGTTGCTCATTTGCTCATGAATACAGAGGCAATCGGTAATTATAGGTGTTCCAGCGTTGGTCCACCCATTTTCATGCCACAAACTGGAGTATCGTCAAAGATTATCTTTTATCATAACCATGACCTCTAAATACAAATAGATGACGAACAGGTAAAGCTGCTTTTTATGGTAAAAGTATTTTGTTGTTTTGCCTTATAGTAGGCGTACCAAATATTTTTAGTTGCTTTACTTTGCAGAATAAACTTTGCCTCTTAGAAAAATATGCGAATTGCTGTAAATGAACGTTGAAAATGTGTACTTTTTATCAACTTATTGTAAATTTACAATTGTGGTCTATAAAACCAGTGAGATTGGTCATACAAAGGAAAAAGTTGTTTATACAAACCGACAATTCTTCAGATTCGGTACAGCCCACAAAGTAAAAGAGTTAAGTAAACCTTTTGCTTTCTCTGCATAAACAAAATGGTGAGTTTGAAAAAATTTTGGAAAATATTAGGCAATTTACATGTATTTTAATGGTATTATAACATAAATTCTTTATAGCGTAAACATTCCTGGAATAGATTATTTAGGTTATAGGAGCGTCTACTGTAATGGTAAAACATAAGAATAAAGCTGATACACATAAAAAGGGCATGGTAAGAATGATGGAAATGATTATGTCGACTTAGCTTTGTGGTTAACATGCTTATCATAGGACTTAACATGTCTATTCTTAAAAAGCCAACCGTTTGATACTATTATTGACTGCAAAAGGTAAAACAGCACTCATCTTAATCTCAGCATTTTTTCTTCAAAATTTGGTCTGCGATAAATATATTGGTTTAGTAAATTTATCCAGCTAATGTAACTTTGGTTTTCAGATTTTACCGCTTAGCTCATTCCTTCGATTTTTACTTTTGTTACCATATTGTGAGTTTGTTTTATACTGTTGTTATCATATTGTGAGTTATGTTTTATACTGTTGTTACCAAATTGTGAGTTATGTTTTATACTGTTGTTACCATATTGTGAGTTATGTTTTATACTGTTGTTACCATATTGTGAGTTTGTTTTACTGTTGTTACCATCATTATTGTGAGTTATGTTTTTACTGTTGTTACCATATTGTTAGTTTGTTTTACTGTTGTTACCATAATTATTGTGAGTTATGTTTTAACTGTTGTTACCATATTGTGAGCTATGTTTTATACTGTTGTTACCATATTGTGAGTTATGTTTATACTGTTGTTACCATATTGTGAGTTTGTTTTACTGTTGTTACCATAATTATTGTGAGTTATGTTTTTACTGTTGTTACCATATTCTGAGTTATGTTTTATACTGTTGTTACCATATTGT
Organism: Watersipora subatra; assembly: GCF_963576615.1. NCBI lineage: Eukaryota > Metazoa > Bryozoa > Gymnolaemata > Cheilostomatida > Watersiporidae > Watersipora > Watersipora subatra. The sequence goes on along the minus strand of NC_088711.1, from coordinate 47,848,793 downwards.
AAGTTATGTTTTTACTGTTATTACCATATTCTGAGTTATGTTTTTACTGTTGTTACCATATTGTGAGTTATGTTTTATATTGTTGTTACCATATTGTGAGTTTGATTTACTGTTGTTACCATAATTATTGTGAGTTATGTTTTTACTGTTGTTACCATATTCTGAGTTATGTTTTTACTGTTGTTACCATATTGTGAGTTATGTTTTATACTGTTGTTACCATATTGTTAATTTGTTTTACTGTTGTTACCATAATTATTGTGAATTATGTTTTAACTGTTGTTACCATATTGTGAGCTATGTTTTATACTGTTGTTACTATATTGTGAGTTATGTTTATACTGTTGTTACCATATTGTGAGCTATGTTTCTACTGTTGTTACCATATTGTGAGTTATGTTTTTTTGTGACCGAATCATTTGCATTACTTGGTTTATATATAAGCTGTAGTCCTTTGTATATTGTACTTTGTGTAAACTGTGATATTTTTTAAAGATTTTAGTTAGTTTTTGAAAATCATAGGTGGTTGTCATTTTGTATAAAAACTGTTTGTTTTTGGCTACGATTCTACCTATGTTGTAAAGAATATAAAGCAGTCTCAATTTAGTTAATATGCATAAGCAAAGGATCTTCAGAATTTTCTTGAAATATGTTATTTTTCACCCTTTAGTTTTATTGCACATTTTGAATTCTGTAAGGCAATTTTGAAATCTAGGATAGAAACCTGCCATGGTATCTTGTAAATTTGTCAAGTAATGGTCAGTAGGAGCTCATGACTTAACAAACATTTTGCTATTTAGAATTAAACGCTTAAAATTTGATGCCCTGTTAAAAACAGTAATTTTAAAATTGCTTCAATTGCAGTGTAGTGAATTATTTTCATTATTTTTTGTTGAAGGTTATTATTTTTATCAATAAATATTTTTTATAATCACTGATGCAATATTCCCATCCATTCAGAAACAAATAAATAATGTTATATAATAAGCTAAGTAAATGTTTAACATTGAACTGGTGATATAATAATGACACAATGAATTTGAGTAACTTAAGCTAGTAAAACTCTGCTTTCCTATAGTAAGAACCATTTCCTTTGTCTAGAGCCAGCATTACAATACGTGTAACAGTATATAATGCAATCACGAACTTAATACATTGTTATCATTTTGCAAGCGATGCATAAGCCTGTGCAATACTATTCATAGCACGGTAGGAGCGTCTTAGTGTAGGGGTTAGCCTGCTGGCCTTCAGACCTTAAAGCCCTGAAGTAATGTTTTGAGCAAAATGGGCATAATGTTCCTCAAAACTATACTTCTATAACTAAGCAGATGAATGACAGTAGACAAACACTGAAATTTATATATAGCAATTATACTTTAAAGAAGTAGATTTTTATACTTTTAGCTGTATCAAGTTTATTTACTAAAGTTATCTACTCCTGTATCATAGTCTAAAACTATGAATCTAGTCATAAAACATTTGGCTCTAAAAGTAAAGATAATAAAAAATTATGTCTCTTTCAAAGTATAAACAAATGAAGTGGAATAAATTTAAATGCTCACCTTTTTGCACTTCAACACCACCGATATAAAAAGTGGTTTTGTCGGAGTTTGGAGCTGCACACACCAGACGAACAAATGATCCGGTCTGTACATACTGTATCTCAGGAAATTTGTCTCTTGTAGTCGGTCTTGGCTCAGCTTTAACATCTACCTAAATTAAATGAATACCACAATTACAAAAAATGCCTTTTTACTGAAATATAATTCAAATAAAATACTTTAAAACTTTGTGGTCTGTAATTTTTACACTTGTACCACAAGTTGGAACTTTATGGATGATGCAATTTTTTAGAAATTAATACGCATTCACTTTGACCATGAGCCATCTAAAAATCTTTGTTCATATGATGGACTGAAATTGCAACAAAACTTGTAAAGTGACTGTGGAGGAAAACAGCAGCTCAGTAAGTCGAATTAACAGCTTATTGGACCACATCACTGCCATCAGCGAGCTAATGTTTTGCAGACCCATTAGGTCTAACTTGCCATACGAAAGTGTTATCAGTTGCAACGAGTTGGAAAAAATGAAAAATTTCCATTTGAATAATCTAAAAGGTCATCTCAATAAAAAATGTAGTGTTTTATTTGAAAGCAAGCTACATGTATTTGCTGTCAGTTAGTTTTGCTAGAATTTCTAAAAAACTGAGTGTAAAACAGATTGTTTTTCAATATGAACTGTAAAAATTCAGATCTGTAGAAGTAAACAAGACTTTTCTATCATCTCCCAATTTCCCCTTTTCACCAACGACAAGAGATTAAGAGACGACTTGCAATTTAATACATTTTTGGCATTTATTTATGAAAGTAACTTTTGTCATGCTCAAAGCAGATTTGCTGCAATTTATTATGCATGTGTTTATTATGAACAGTTTCAATGAACGTTATTATTTGTAAAAATCAGATTATTGTAATTTTTATATTTGCAATTTTTATTTTATTAGATAATTTCTCAGTTGTCTATTTTTTGCTAAAAAATTTTACAAAAAAATTCGAAAAACAAATCTTTCACAAATTTATAAGTTTTTAAGCAACAGCTATTAGACTTTTATAATAATTTTAAATTATATACAAGCATTTAACTAATAAAAGCAACTCAAAGTGGCTCAAAAAGAAAGTGAGGAATTTTTTGGAAAATCCTTTATCGATAAACCTAGTAGGAAGTAGTCCTAAAAAGGCTAATATAACTCAAAGCTTGTACCTAAGAAATTTTGGAAATTTCCCAATGTTAGCTGATATGGCTAGACCACAAGCTCAGATTAAATAGCTTCGTCAGCAACACATTTTGATCTGTTGAAGATTTATACACTGCTAATACATTAAATGTAATTCTTTCCAACAATTCGATGTACCCCTGAAATAGTTAACCCAAAATGTGTTTTGCTTTAAGCAAACAAGCGATTATAGTCACAACACTCTGTGCCATGTGCTTTACTGTTTTTGATTGATCTATATTGCTTATAGATTTATATATATCTTATAGATTGCTTCATAAATTTGCACTAGTTCATATTCTAAATCATTTCACTATTTTTTAAAATTTAACAATTTTTGTTTATAAACATATTCAGCTCTTTAAAAGTTAACTGCAGCATCCACAAAACACAAAGTGCATTTCAAAACTGCGCCTTATATGAAACATCATGCTTTGCGATTAAACAGTATCATATACATTTTCTCTCCATCTTATCAACAATATTATTGCTGTATACAATTCAGCAGTTGTTAAACTCAGAGTGGTTGTTAAGGATAATTTTATTATTAAATAAATTAATTACACAAAAAACAATTAAACTACAAAATTGACAAGATTCACTGCTGTTGCCTGTGCATATACACTACTGTAACACATCCATCACACGCCCATATCTTAGGTAATTTTTATTAATCATTTTCTGACAGTAGTTCAATTTTTTTTACAAAAATATTTGTTTTACACTTAGTTTTGGTACAAATTATTTTGCAACTTGTGAAAAAGGATTTTTTAATAATCACATAATATTATACTAATCATTCAAAGTTACTCAAATGATAAAATGAAATAATGAAACAATACATTATTATTGAAACATGGCTCCTGGAATGAAATTAGCAATAGGAGTTGGCCACAGTAGGCTTTTTATTAGAAATCCTTGTTGGTAAACTTGAATATAAACTTTCCAGCAACTAAAATCATTGAAAAAACTTCAACAATCAGTAACTACATGTAAGTGGGTATGATGATAGTTTGTGAGCTCTTTTATCTAAAGTTATAAAATTATTCAATATATAAGTTGTCCTTAGTCTTGACTTAGCCTCAGTGTTGATAGACCCAAAGTACAAAGCATCCATTATTCATTGTTTCAAATAAAAATGTTCCATCTTATGATGCAAATGTGTTTTCAGAAAATGTTTAATAAAAAAACATTTATATAAAATAGTGTTTTTTTCTTAGTTCATACCAAAGTGGTTTCTGTGATAAAATTTAGCTAAGTTTTTGTTTATTAAAAATGGGAGATTTCTAATTCGTTTTTGTGAAGCACCTGGGAACTTACTTCTTTTAAATATTATTTTAGTAACATCTTAAATGACAACTTACTAATTTGCAAAAACGTAACACTTTTTATGCAAATGATTATAGTATACATTTAATATTTTTCAAACTCTTGATGATTATTTATTATCAGAATATAACATTAATTATTAAAAGAAATTATGAAGCTTTTAACAGTAAATCATTCCGAATGTTAAGTCACATCATTGGCAAATGACTTGCTGATAGTAGTTAATACACAAAATACTTATGAGTTTACACTGTTTCATTTAATTTCTTTATAATTAATGTTCTTTATCATAGTCCGTTTTTAAAGGCCATAAAAAGGATAGATTATTAAACGGTCACAGTCCAAGTTTCCAACTTTCAGAGTTTCAATCAATTAGGCATACTCAAATTTCATGATCATATAATTTTTATTCAAATTTAAAATTAAGTTAAATTTACCTACATCGATGTAGAGAGTATCGAGCGTTTTGCCATAAACCTCATCTCCCTGAGAATTAGTTGAGATCTCCAGCAGACGTGATTCAAAACGTATCTTTTTTGGCTCTTCATTGGCAACAAATTCAAAACCTGAGTAAGCACCTCCTTTTGCGAATGGTCGGTCCATTCCATTTGTTATAACAACACCTGAACCTTCTGGAGCAGTAGTAAAGACTCTGCCTCTTCCAGATTTTCTTTTGATAATACATAAATAATACATTACTAATATATACATAAATAACACATTACTAATAAATACATAAATAATACATTACTAATATATACATAAATAATACATTAATAATAAATACATTAATAATACATTAACAATACATTAATAATAAATACATAATTAATGCATTACTAACAAAAACATAAATAAGATATTACAAATAAATACCTAAATAATATATTAGTAATGAGTGGAAAAATAATCAATTTTTAATAAATACATAAATAATATGTTACTACTAAGTACAAAAATAATATATTACTAATAAATACATAAATACTATATTATTAATAAGTGCATAACTAATACATCACTAATAAACACATAAATAATACATTATTAATTAATATATAAATAATATATTACTAATAACTACCTAAATAATATATTACTAATAAATACATAAATAATATACTACTAATGAATACATAAATAATACATTACTAATAAATAAAAGAATAATATTATACTAATTAAAAGATAAATAAAAAATTATTAATAAGTACATAAATAATAAATTACTAATAAATACATGAATAATGCCTTACTAATAAATACATAAATAATATATTGCTAAAAAATACATTGATAATACGTTACTAATAAATAAATAATAAATTACTAAGAATACATGAATAATATATTACTAATAAAAACATGAATAATATATTACTTATAAATACATAAATAACACATTAATAATGAATCCATAAATAATATCATACTAATAAAAAATGATATACTTTTAATCAGTGCGTAAATGATACGTTACTAATAATGCATAATTATTGAATTACTAATAAATACATAAAAAATGCATTATAAATAAATACATAAAAATATATTAGTGATAAATACTAAAATAATATATTACCAATAAATACATAAATGCTATGTGACTAATAAATACCTAAATAATACATTACTAATAAATACATTAATAATACATTATTAATAAATACATAAATAATACCTTATTTACAAATAGATAATTTGTTACCATGTAATGGTATTAATTAAGTGCATGTTACACTTTAATGCTCGTAATTACGATCTCGTGAGACCGCCAAAAGACAGCCGTAGTGAAAGCGCGCGGAATACACAAGTAGACTTCAAACACGAACTGGATTGAGATTCTGATCACGCTTTGGCGGTTAGTACCCCTATCCCAGGCGATTCCTGTCCTTCCGATAAGCTCTGACTTTTGCTACGATACCGGTACACATGTAATTTGCCTACGATACATATTATTATATGGTGGCAGCCGGAGTTTTTAGACCCTGCTCTGTTAATTGTTTTTTTTATGCTTCTGATTTTTGTTTCTGTAGTTTGCTTCTGCGACTGGTTGGGAGTTTCATGATGAGCAGTGGCCTTAAAGCTCATGGAGAGCTCTCTTTTGAGGGAAATGTTTCTGACAACTGGAGGAAATGGCTATCTTGAAAATTATTTGCTAGAAATTGATTTAGTATTGAAGCAAGACGCGTAGGGTGTTACTCAGTTGAGAATGCTCTGATTAACAAACATCAATTAGCTATACTGCCTAATCAGGCTGGTGAGGAGGCTACAAAGATATTTAGTCAGTTTAAGTATGAAGTTGGGAAAAGGAGAGACATTACCTGATGTGTTAGAAAAATTTGAGGCAAATTGTAACCCTAAACGAAACATGCTGTATGAATGGTATGTATTTTGGTCAATGAATCAAACTGGTGGCGAATCTATTGACATATTTGTTAAACGATTGAAAACACAAGCTGTCAAGTGTGAATTAAGTATGTTGCGTGATCAAATGCTGCTATGCCGTATTGTATTTGGATTATTTGATACAAAACTGAAAGAACGTCTTTTTATGGACCGGGCCATCAACCTACAGAATGCTTTGGATGACCTACGCGCTGCAGAAATCACAAAACAGGAAATGTCCAGATTATCTACCAGTGACACAGCTTTAAATACTTTACAGAATGCACCCCTTGAAAATTGCATTAATTCCGTTCAAAGGGGCTCGGGTGCTATTAATAATACCTAAAAGCCCAAACTCGCAAAAAGTGCAAGTATTGTGAATATAGCCATGCTAAAGGTCGATGCTCTGCCTATGGGGAGATATGTAATAACTGTGGGCTAGAAATCATTTTGAAAAGGTATGCCACAAACCAAAGAGCAATGCTGAGAGACAGATGAATAGTCTGTTTATTGGCTCGGTGAAAGCTATCCCAAATAAATGGAATCTGAAGTCTGTTAAATCTTGGATTTTGTCTATGAATGTAAGCCACAAGCAGAAAGTCTTGGAGATTCCATTCAAGATTGATACGGGGAGTGAAACAAAGTGTATCACCTTAAACACCATCTGCTCTCTGGAAGCTAAATTTTTACCCACTGCTGTAAAACTTTATGGAAACAACTTTTCGAAAATCAACAACGTTGGTGCGGTACAACTTTCTGTGAACTATAACAGTATCAGCCATGAATTCCGCTTTGAAGTAGTTGATGAGAACCTGCCCTCCATTTTAGGTTTGAAAGCACCTGAACTTTTTGGATTGATCTGTAGTATACATGTAGATAAGGTGACTTGTGATACCGCAATCTTGGATGAGTTCGCTGATGTGTTCAATGGTATAGGATGTCTAGAAGGAGAGCATGAAATATGCATCATTGAGAAATTAGAGCCTGTTGTGCACCATCTTTGTCGTGAACCTCTGAGCATGATGGATAGTGTGAAGAAGGAGCTGGATAGTATGGAAGCTTCTGGTGTAATTTCAAAAGTTGGCAAACCAACAAACTGTGTCAGCAGCTTTGTATGTGTAGAGAAGAAAAATGGTTCTGTGAGAATATGCTTGAATTCAAAAGATCTAAAAAGAGCTGTAAAGCGTGAACACCACAGAATACCAACACTGGAGGACATTGCTTTCCGGTTTAATAGAATGCAGCATTACCCTATTATGGACATGAAACATGGATACTGGCATGTGGCACTCGCAAGAGGGAGTAGTCTGCTGACTACTTTCAACACCCCATTTGGCCGATACTGCTTTAACAGGCTTTTATTTGGGCTCTATTCAAGTGCTGAGGTTTTTGAAAAGAAGGTTGGACAGATATTTGGAGACTGGACCGGTGTATAAGTATATTTCAATGACATTATTGTAGATGGAAAGACACAACAAGAGCATGATAATAACCTTAATAGGTTACTTGAAAAAGCTAAAGCAGCCAATGTAAAGATCAGTCATCAGAAAATCCAATTCAACCAGTCTGAGATGCGATACATATCTTGGCCATGCAGTATTGAAAGATGGTTTGCAACCCGATCCCGAGAAAGTGACTGCAATTAATGTCATGCCTGATCCTACTGATCGAGAAGGAATGCAAAAGTTGATTGGTGCCCTAAATTTTCTCAGAGCTTATATACTTAACATTTCAACCTGCATAGAACCGCTGAGGGTGCTATTGAGAACTGATAGCCAATAGACATGGTCAAATAAGCAACAGGAAAGCGTCAGAATTATCAAACGCCTACTCACGTCTGAACCAGTCTTGCAGAACTTTGATGTAACTAAGGATGCTCTTCTGCAGGTTTATGCCTCAAAGAGTGGTCTTGTAGCTGTGTTGCTATATGAGGGTAAACCTGTTGCCTATGCATCAAGATGTCTAACTGAGACTGGGTGCACTTACCCCAAGATCGACAAAGAACTGCATGCTGTTGTGTATTGCTGTGAACACTTTCAAAGCTATCGATATGGAAGCAAGATACATGCACAAACTGATCACACACCTCTGGTTCATATAATGAATAAACCTCTTCACAAAGTTTCCCCTAGACTACAGAGATTATTACTGAGATTTCAGCAATACAATATAGCTGAGCTGACCTGTGTTCCAGGAAAATACCTTTATAATGCTGACACGCTGTTGCTTGCTTATCTCCAAAGAATTACTAACGATCAAGTTGACCTTGAAAAAGAGATTGTAATGGTTCCTAGCTTGAAAGCTGATGCTGGCACAATTGACACTATGAGGCATGCTTATGCTAAAGATGATGCAATGCTACTGTTAAGGACTGCCCTAAGGGATGGCTGGAACTGGGCAGTGCGAACTCAGCCTCCGACACTTCTAAAGCCTTATTGTAACATAAGAGCGGATATGTATGAACTAGATAGCTTTCTCTATTTTGAAGAACGCTTGATGGTTCCCAGCTCACTGAGGAAATCAATGTTAAAATCTCTTCATGCTGGACACCTGGGCATTGAGAAGGGCCGAGAACGTGCTGAAAAGTCATTCTTTTGGCCTGAAATATCTAATGATATAAATAATGAGATTATTGGCTGTCACATTTATGCAAGATTTGCTGGATGCCAACAGAAAGAGACACTCATGTCACATGAGATACCTAGCCTTTATTGGAAAAAGAGTTGCTATAGACATCATGGAGTATAAAAGCAAAGACTATAATATAGTCTTTGCAAATTTGCATCCAAATGGTCTTTCACCATTGTCACCTCAAGTCTTCACTATCCGAAGTCCAATGGGATGGCTGAGCGTTATGTGCAGACAATGAAAAAACCATTAAAGAAGTGTGAAAAAGAGGGTGAAGATGTATACTGGTCACAACTGTCATATCGAGAACCGGCAGTGACAGGATGTTCACTTGGTCCGGCAGAATTGTTGTTTGACTGATCAATAAGAAGTGACCTACCAATCACAACTGAGCTACTCAAGCCCGTATTTGTTGAACCAGCTAACGCTTTAGCTGCTAACCAAGAAATGAGAAAGGCATATTATGATCGCCAGGCATGGACTCTAACTGAAATGCAACCTGGTGCCACTGCTCTCATAAGGACTGATGCAAAAACAGAATGGTCTCCGGGTGTAAACATAGATCATCATGGCTCTCCCAGGTCTTTTCTTGTAGATAATGGCCACTCCATAGTCTGGAGAAACCGTGTTCACTTGAAACCTGATCATGCTCGCATGACTACAGTTTCTGCTAGGAATGCTGGTGCCCAGTATTTTCCTACAGAAAACAGTGATGTTGCAGACTCCCACCAAACCCCACCTGAAATACTGCCTCAACTCCCGACATCTGCCAGGGGTCCTGCGGCTGTTTCTGAGCGTCAGCCTTGAGCTAATCGCGAAGTCTTTTATCTAGGTACAAGGACTTCTACATGGAGTAGGCGTTTGACCCACTCCAAGGGAGTCGGCTTTGGCCACTCCTTACCCCTGTAAATAGTTGTTAGTTAATAATCATTTGTTATCTTTTTAAACTATACTTATCAGTATGTCCCAAAGCTACAGTTAGACCATTAATACTCACTTAAGAAAAATACTCATTCTGTCAATCATGCTTACGGAGGATGTTTTAATGGTATTATTTAAGTGCACATGACATTTTAATGCTCGTAATTGCGATCTCATGAGACGGCCAAAAGACAGCCAGAGTGGAAGCGAGCGCAATAAACAAATACACTACCATCACGAGCTGGATTCTGATTTTGATCGCGCTTTGGCAGTTACTACCCCTCCTTCTGGTCGACCAGTCCCTGTCTTTCCAATAAGCTCTGACTTTTACTAATAGACTGGTATACAGGTAATTTGCCTATGATATATATCATTTCACCATAAACACATATATAATACATCAGCGATAAATACATAAATAATCTCACGACCAAGTGAGCTGATGCGAAGTTGGGGAATTTTTATGATAGATGCATGTGCATACAACTTACGAAAATTATTCATCAACAATGAGACGAACCCTTGTAATAAAATTTCATCAATAAATTTAACCATCGTTGTGTAGATTAGTTAAAGTATAATAACGAAACAAAACCCATATAGGCCTATTTAAATATGTTACCAAGTATTTGTATATTCTCAAAATTCTCTTAAAACTTACCCATCTGATCGGATTATACACAAATAGACAGTTTTATTAGAACAAAAATTGTCACAAAACGCTTGAAAAGCTTGGTTTAATAAAAGTTAAGACATGAAATTGAAACGGCGGGCGACAGAGAATAGAACGATTAAGTCGTGTGCATTTCGCGTAAAAATAACGTGCACATTTCACCAGTCTATGGCATTGTTTACTTGTAATCAAATTTATTCGAAGGTTTCTGTAATAAACGTAGACCGTTTGAGGCGTTGTCCGATTTATAGGTACGGAATTGTGGTACACAGTTTATCAGCCTATGTTTTTTTGTCCAATCACCGAAGGTTTCATTTTTTAAAAAGTTAGCCAAAATTCTTCACAACTTATGTACAAGCTAGGGCCAAACTACAACGCCCCTTTATGACAAGAATGTTTTTTATTTTGCTGCAGTTTGCATGAAACCTTTAGATGTTTAAATGCTAATACTCGCTTTCTGTTAGAGATCACTATCAAAACCATTCTACATTCAACACAACCAACTTTCAAACTGTGTATAGTACACAGTAGCTTGCCATTTTACTTCTAATTTTGCATTTCATAGTTATAATAGACATATTTCTTTATTGTTGTTGAATTACATACATTACAGCAGATTAGGCCTACAGCTTTATAACACTTTTATAGCAGCTTTTATTTTGCTGCATTTTGCATAAACCTTCCAGACGCGTGAACGCTCGTAGGTTTTCTATTATTGCTGTATTACTATATTAACAATATTGGTTATTCTAATAATATCAGTGCATTTTACTTCTAATATTGGCCAATATTGCATTTCTCCTATTGCAGGGGAGAGATTATAATAGACATATAATATTTTCCTTTCATTATTGCTGTTTGTCATGACCAAACACTTTTTAAATAATTTTTTTTAAATCTATATAAATACCACAGCTTCTCGATATTGTTAGCTATGACGTTTTGAAATGTAAACTGAATTGTGCATTGGTTTTCTATTATTACTATATTTATAATATTGATTATTCTAACAATATCAGTGCATTTTACTTTTAATATTGGCCAATATTGCATTTCTCCTATTGCAGGGGGAAAATATAAACATATTTTCCTTTCATTATTGCTGTTTGTTGTATATAATAACACCCACACCCAGTACATTACAGCTACCATTGCAGTTATCCTGTTGCGCTGCGGTGCCATTCGACTGCTAATATTGCATTTCTCAACCATCTGTACCCTTTCTTTTTTTCCAATATACCTATCACTTTGGTCGTGGGCTGTATGACAGTGGAATTTCTAGTATATTACTTATTATTAGATAAATAATACAATATTAATGAATACATAAATAATACATTATTATTAAATAAAAAAATACATTACTAAACATTAAATAAATAATACATTACCTAAATACAATGTGAAGAAAATTAACTGATAAACACATACTAACCCAAAGCAGTAATTTAGAATTTATATATTACTAATTAATACATAAATACTACATTATCAATAAATACATAAATAATGCATTATTATTCAATAAATAAATAGTGCATTACTAATCAATAAATAAATAATACAGTACCTAAATACAACATAAAGAAAATTTACTGGTAAACACATACATAATAACCTAAAGCAGTAATTCAGAATTTATAAAGAAGTTGTCAGCATTTTTTCATTTTACATCAATTCTAATTGAATTATATTACTCACTCTCCTGAGAAGGCAACGACCACTCGACAAATCTTGCTAGTTTGGCAAGAGTGCTTAGCCAGCTTTAATCCATCGATCACGACAAACTCCGGAGTGAAGAGGGAAACATCAGATATAGACTCATTGTTTGATAAAACCGGCAGCTTTGCGTATATGACAGTGCGGACGAATGCACTCTGCTGGTCAAACTTGACTTCGCATTGAAGCTTTGTGACCGCCCTGTTGCGGACAGGTGGTAAACGATCTGATGACAGCAAATATCCAAAATGAAGATCACCTGTAATTATTAATTTATAAGCATTAATTAATCTGATCTGCTACAATCATTTTGCTATCTCAAAAGCCTACATAGAAGTCTACCTACATAGAAAATTACCTTACTGAAAACTTAAATTCCAAACGTGCCTAAAAAAGCTTAAGGTTTATATTGCACAATTCAACTAACTTTTTTTCTTACATGTACATGTATGAAAATTAGCTGTGACTGCAACTTTGGCTAAAACTTAAAATTTGAATGCTAATATTTTCCACCAATTTTTTAGCATTGACGTTTTAGCGTACGTGTTTTGGCAGCAAAATCTTTGGCGCCGTCGTATTTGGAATTTAATAACATATAATTTGACGCCAAAGTTCTAGAATAATTTTTAAAGATAAAATTTTTGCACATTTTATCCAAAAGTATTGTTATTTTTTTATAACTTGCGATTGTCTTTGATGTTTGAAGTTATATGACTGCCAGGATGTTTCAAGATTAAAATCAACAAAAGTTGAACGTGTTAAAATGCTCAGAAGAAAAATACATGTGCAATGATGTCATTAGTTGTTATAGCTGCTATAGTTGGTATCAGCTATTACATGTCTCTGTTTTAACAGTTTCTTTCCAAATATAAACGTCGTGATCACACTTTTGCTTGATCTGAGTGTTTTAACTGCAATCAGGTTTTGTTGATTTTAATCTTGCAACATCCTGGCAGTCAACAGCGTTTTTTATCGTTTGTGGTTGTTTTTTTATGTTTAAGGTGATCTGACTGCCATGATATTTCAAAATAAAAACTGTTAAAATTTGATTGCAACAAAAATGCTCTGATCAATCAAACATGCATTTGTGGCATATTTATTTTAAAGAGACCTCGAGAGTAGCGACGCATAGCACTTTAACTCGAAGTCAATAGTTGGTATCCACCATTGCAGTGATACCAACTAGTGACATCACTTTACTCGTATTCCTCTTTTGAGTGTTTTATTGGAAATCAAGTTTTATCATTCTAGAAATATCTCGGCAACCAGACCACCTCAAACTTCAACAGCAATTGCAAATGAAAAAATACTGATACTTTCTAAAAAAAATCTGCAAACAAGTTCATCTTTAAAGCTGCTAACTGGATTAGTTTCTAACTTAGATAACTACTCAGATGCGCTGCTTAAAAACTTGCCATAAGAACATAACTCACTATTAAATTGCTTTGAATATTGATACAATTATTGGTCTATGAATAGATTAAATGACAGGAGCCTTCCCTTTCTAAAACATGAATTCAGTAGGAGCAATTGATTGCTAGAACTGACTAAACCTACTATCTAGGTGAAGCAGAACACTTAAAAATTTTATGTGACATTATTAGTAAATAACCTTTTGTTTAGTAAGTAATTGTGTGTTTAACCCTTTGGCTTTAAACTCGTGTAATTCATTTTCAAAAATTCAATAAAATCGGTATTCTATAAAAATACATAGCTCAAACTGAAATTTATTTCTATTAACAAAATTATTTGCACACAAACATTTATTTACATATGTATTACTAAAAAAATCCACGTCTAGGTACAATTGTCTCTGTATGAAGTGCCTGAAAGCATTCCTGTCCCAGAGTACAACGCTGCAGCATAGCCAACGCCAGTAGCACCGTCATCATTCGAGTTACCATAACAATCACTTTTCTCTGCATATTCAAAGTTTTCAGAGTTTACAGCACTACCAACATCTGAATTATTATCATACTGATCAAACAAAAAATCACTAACAATCATGAGATCAGATAAATTTTTATTTTGAATGTCGAGCTGTATGTTGCTTGGTTTTTCTGACTTCCATTTTTTCAAAGGAGCCGCAATTTATTTAGCTTTTAGCACAAGGCACAGCCTCTTGGATAATTGTTTTATATTGTGATTCATCAACTAACATCTTGTTGATAATATTCAAGATTTACTAGCATTTATACCCTTTGTTTATTGTTCTTAAGCGACAGCTTTTATAAACGCCTACCGAAAGCGACGACAAAGTCGTTTCTCCACAGAACCGATAAAGGACATTTTGGTCGTTTCCCAGCCAAAAGGTTAAGGAAAATTCAAAATTTCATGTATTATGAACAATGTATTGATGGCCTTGCCTTAAAACCAAAAGTGAAAGTGGACAAGTAAACAAATTAATGTATTGTTAATACTGTGTGAGTATTTCTTGAAAAGTGATAATCAGAGGGAGCACTAAACTAGTGAGATTTGACGGATATATTTTGAGGGATAATTCTTTTTATCATGCCGGGCAGTCTGGGTTATTGGGCCAGATTTGGGATCATAGTTTTGGACATCAATATGGTTGAAGGGCCTAATAATGAAGGTTAGTTAAGTTTCACTCCTAATGAAGCATGAAATGTAAGTGCATATGCTTTACAATGTGTATGCTATTGTAAATGAGCTGACCGAGTTTCTTTACTTGCTCTCAAGAATCAACCCACTTGAGTACAATGCAATAAGAATATATGTTTTACAAATATATATGATTACAGTTCAAGTTGCAAGAAAAATACAACAAACTGCAGGAAGTGAGACTTTTGGATGCTATGCCTTATGTCTCTTCTTTGGTGTCTTATACAGTTTTTCGGATTAGTTAGGCCATGCCCTTCAGTTGTAGGGTCGACCTGGCTGCCGATCTGAAGCACTACTGAGGACCCTGTTGTCTTCCCAGTCAAGGCTCCGCTTTGGGCCGGTTGCTTTGATGTCAGTGTTTTTATCGCTTTCAATTTCAACTCTTGCGGATGGCCACAAAACTCTCCTCTCAGTGGAGGCCCTGAGAGCCACCTACTAAGCATCAAGAAAAAAAGATTAGCTGAAACCAGAGCCGGTGTTGTTGAGCTTTATACTCGAGGCTTCTGACTGATTGCTGACTTCTGACATACTTCTGAATCTGCTTAGACATGATCCTTCTTCTTCAATTTCAGCATTGTACTAGGCTTACCATCACCAGCTCCTGCCAGTAACAGCTGTCACCAAGTAACTGTCTAGGTCTCTTATCTTGGCAATATTACAAATACTGTGCTGCAAGCCTGTATCTTAAAATTTAAGGCAGTCATTTCGAGCAGGACCCTGACTGTGTCCGGATCACCTCACTCTCTTATTTAGGTTGCTTGATAGTTGGGCTTTACATAAGCCACTTTAGCCGCTTGGCAGATCCAGACTGTTTTAGCTGCAACAAAAAGACTCTTGACTTCTGATTTGACTCTTGCAACACTTGTAGTCTTTTGAATTGGTGCTCTTTCCTAAGGTTATGCCTGTTCACTCTGACCAGCTGGATTTCAAACTCTTTGCGAGGCCAGCAAGTCACAGACATAAAAACGTTACATGGCTTCATTTGAAAGTCAGCAAGCCATATTTTAGTTTTCCAAAATTTCCTTCACTTGTCTTTGTCGCCAAGTTATACAGCACTCTTGACTCACTGCTCAATGTGACATAACTCAGT
Organism: Watersipora subatra; assembly: GCF_963576615.1. NCBI lineage: Eukaryota > Metazoa > Bryozoa > Gymnolaemata > Cheilostomatida > Watersiporidae > Watersipora > Watersipora subatra. Next base: position 47,832,650 of record NC_088711.1, on the reverse strand, counting down.
TTCGAAAATCATGCTGCTATAGCCAGGAACACACAAAATAGTGAAGTGCTGTAGAGCGCGCTGTCAACAACTCTAAATTCTGGGAATGAAGCTACACCATTCGTGCTAGGCTTGATGTACATAGCCTTGGTAACTCTTGTTTAAGTGGAACCACTCAAAAATCAAGTTATCTTAATTCTGTCCGTTTTTGCCAGCTAAGTAGGTATTTTCTCTAACTCTAGAACTGGGGTATTGATCCTAGCCAAAGAGTGAGTCACGATTAGCCTTCTAGTTGGCTCAGTCTCATTCAAGTAAGAGATCTGAGCCATTTCATCAAGCTTGACCTTTTCGATCTTTCCCAACCAGTATAGACTCTCATGAATCTCAAGTGGAAGAAAATCATTTTAACTCAACTAGTCAATATTTTTGCCTGTCTTTTTAAAAAACACAACTTTGGCTGCCTTTAATTAATTGTGCAACAAGTGTAGCTCAACATGAGTTACCCTATTATTAAAAACAGGGTTGCCTATGGAGGCAATTTGGCCAAACTGCTCTACTTCTTTGCAATTTGAGACCACTGCTGCCTTGTGTGAATTTGCCAAGCCTGTGCTCTGAAACACAGACGCAGGCTCCTCGTTTGAGCCTAGGAGCCTTTTAAGCATTTTTCCCTCTTGCCTCCAATGGCTCTATTTAGCTCAACATGTCTTCAACAAAATAAATTGTTTTTCTTTGTATAGCCATGATGATAAATTTGTAGAAAAGATGTAGTATTCGACTGATGAGTATCGTAAAGTATTTTGGGCAGTACTTGCTCCCTTGGTGCTTGAATGCAAATGGACCTGCCTTAATTATTTTTCAAATTCGGTGCATTTTCTATCCCTCCTTTAAGGTCAATCAAGATTGGTCTATAGTCTGAATAGCCATGCCCACTCTTTATATTCAATAGGTTGCCAAGTTGTCCAAGCTAGTCAAAGACTGCGTCGAACAATTTTTTGTGCTTTTTTTTCTAAACTTTATATGACCTGGCTGGCTGTTCTGAAACACCGAGCCCGTTGGTTTTTTAATTTTTTCTGAAGCTCTTTTAACCAGGCTTCCAGCTTTTGGCTAAACTCTGAATTCTTTGTAGTTTTAAATTTCAAGTTGGCCAACTCTGTCTTCTGCTCAGCTTTTACTTTTCTTCTAACTCTGGCCATCTTTATGTTAAGGCCTCGTTGAAGTTTGATGGCGATTGACGTGTGACCTAACTGGTCTGAGCAGGCATGGTAGGGTTTTAAGCGACTTTTGCTTTAAAAAGGATTGCCTGTGACATTCTATATTGCGTGTGTAGTTAGGCCAGGCTTTATGCCTTTGTATGGCTCCACTAACTTGACCTGTAGCTTGGGGTTGCTTCTTCTTTTCTGCCCATTGTTTACTAGCCTCCTCCAGCCTCATGGGATGTAGAATAAGTGTCTTTTGCTTGTCTTTCTGTTTGATGACCAACTTTTTTTGCAAGTGGCATGTACTTTTTCCAATCGCTTGAGCATGTTCATCACATGTTCATGCATCAGTTGAGCTTCAGTTGGTAGAAGATGATACTTTAGGTTATTGGGTTGGTGCAACTCTTGTTTGAGCATCAACAGGTTGGCCGTTTCTTCAGTCGTTGAGTAGGGTGTGCCTCTGCATGACTTCATCAGCTGAAGAATCGGCATATCTCTCTTTCCCTGGCCTCAAGTCATCAACAGTGCTTGGAAAGAGTTGCCCAGCTGCCGGTAGTTAAGCTCCATGACTCAATTAGTTTATAGGTGATTAGGTGGTGTCAGCCATCAGCTGGCTTTTAACCTGTGCCTATTATTGTGTGAATCTGTTCTAGCAAGCCTATGTAACAGAAGATTCTCTATTCTAGACTGCTAGCCGCTACTGGTGCCAAGGCTTTCAAGAACAGCATAGTGTCCTGCCATTAAGCAAAGTGGCCAGTTAGTATCAGTACCGACTTTTGCCTCCCAGCATTGTAGGTATTGGTTTTATTAAGCCAACGGTTACTTTGTGCTAGATATGTTTTACATACATCTCTGTTCAGCACCGTCTGTCTTTGTCTTTTTATGCTTAGCTGTCTGGCATACCTCACAGCTTTCAACTAGCTTCCTTACTGTAGCTCTCATCTCTGGCCACATCAAGCCGAAACAGCTCATTATCCTTGTTACACCATAATAGGCAAAAGTATGTGTTTGCCACACATTTGTTTCTCTGATGGCTGGTGGGCAGACTGCACCCTATTGCCGCTGGCTATAGAAAATATTCCAGCTTGCAACACTTCATTTGATAATATTCAGAAACACAGCCAGTTATTTAGTAGCTGCCAAAGCTCTTGGTCTCCTAGCAATAACTTGTTTTTGTTAGCCTTTCTGCTTGAGAGTGCTTGATTGATTGTGGCCCTGGCTTTCTGATTTATATATTGCAGTTCTTTGTCAGCATCGCTTCAAGTCTTTTCACCAGCCATGTCACAGGGTAGTCTCGATCTGGCTCGGGTCAAGCCCAAGCTCGAGTCAAGCCTCACGGGCAGTCTTGGTAGCTCCTGACTCAGCTGTTGAGTTTTCCTCAACTCAACCCGACAAGACCGAGGTTTCCATAGAAAGTTCTTTCTTAGAGGGTCTGCCATCCCTTACTTCAATGAGTTTATATTAAGATTTGTATGTCTGTTTGCTAACTCAATTGGTATTTTTGGCACAGCCCTGGCTGGTGCGTCAAAATTATACGAGATATGTGCTTGAATTTTTAATTGACTGGCTATGTAACTGGATGGCTCTTTTCATTTTTTGTAAAAAATGTCATTCGAAGAGGTAAACTTGAAAATGTTTTACGACTTTGACCATGCTCATCAACTCTTTCCTGGTGACATAATAGTTTTTATTTGCAGTTGCTGAGATGGCGCTCAAGTATGCAATTACTTTCTTATGGCCATCCTGCCCTTGGATAGCACTGCACCCTTACAATGCGTCTTTGTCCAGAATATAGAACTGGCTTGGATTTGGAAAGCTCAAAAAATGCTACAAGATCTGCTTTTCCAGCTCTCAAACAGCTGTCGGCTCCTCTTTGCTCCAAGTTCACCTTTTGTCTCTTTCTGTCAACTGGTGCAAAAATATTTTAGGGTAGCGAAGCTTGGAATGTAATTTGCAGTAGTATCTACTGTGTTCAAGAAAGGTTTGAGTTTTTTTAGTCTTTTTAGGGCAAATCATCTCTGGGCTGCCTTTACTTTTAGGGTCGATAGCAGCCTTTTTCAGTGCTGACCAAATGGCTCTGGTATTTATGTATTGGCCATTTATGTAGAGTAAAAGCGTTTTCCAGTACATAAAATGTAAAGCGTGCTTCTATAATGGATGGCGTCTGCCTGTGGCAAAGCCAATCCAAAACCAAGCCAAGCTGAGTCGAGCCGAGCCAAGCCAAGCCAAAGTCGAGTCAAGCTAAAGCCGGGCCAAACCGGACTGGGTGGAGCCGAGCCCAGCCGAGTAGAACAGAGGCGGGGCCTACCCGCTATATAAGCATGAAAATTTGAGTTAGGAAGCAGAGCTGTTCTGGGCCTGTTAATCGCATGTGCTTGACTATTCTTGTACTCTTATGAATAAAGCAGAAAATAAGAATGAAAATGTATGAACTCATGCACTAAGTCTTGTACTAGTGGAGGGAATTAAGGGTGGCACAAAACCTTTACACTGGTGGCAGCAGGATCTCTGGCGATCCAAAGAACTCCACCACCAGACTCGCATCTGATCTCTCTATTCTGGGTGAACTGGGCTTGTCTGAAAAACGACCACACCGCTCCTATCGGAGAAACTTACTAGCAACAGGAAGAAACCCAGAGAGAGCTATGGGAAGCCTTGCAACAACGGATCCAGTATATGCACTGCTCTAAGAGCCAAAATCTACTGAAGGCTCCAAGAGGACTTGCCTAAGGAGGCAGCACTGCTTCCAGTGGAAGAATTTCCTGGCAACAGCAAGGAACCCAGAAAGAAGCCGACAGTCACAGACTCAGCAGAAATACTGCTCTGGAGAGAGAGCAGAAACCTACTGAAAGCCAAAAACGGCCAATAGGAGACTTAACTCCTAGACAGCCATCTATCAGTCCCAGCAAACAATAGTTTTGGGTAGTGACTCAACATAGAGCACCATCTCTGTGCAGGCTGGCACTACCATCTCTCTCAACACCTGTACCTTGCTAAGTGACAGTGGTATATGCCTATTTGTAAGGTTAAAGGCTGTCCAGTGACAGAAACTATGTTCTGTGGAATATTATAACACAATGGTGAACCACCAAAAAAATCTTTCTCAAAAACTACTTTTGCTGATGTGAGTCGCCACAACAATTTCCTTGGCTTTTACAACCTGAAGCCTTATGGGCCCTATGGGCCCTATGGGACCAACAGGTGCTAACAGGTGCTAACAGGTGCTAACAGGTGCTAACAGGTGCTAACAGGTGCTAACAGGTGCTAACAGGTGCTAACAAGTTCTAACATATGTTGACATGTGTTAACAGGTGCTAACAGGTGCTAATAGGTGCTAGCATGGCTAAAAAGCTGTTATAACTTTGCACATCATATTGTTTTTTGATACCAATTTTTTAAATTTAGAGGCTAGAGCATTATTAATGTTATTTTTTATACGAAAAAAAAGTTAATGGTCAAATTTTGAGTTTCGATAAAAACAACAAAAAGAAAAATTAAAGATAAGTAATATTTGGCTATCAACCTTTAAGCACAGTTCTTTTAAAATTACTTACTAACATTATGTTTTATCATAATCCCATTGCTCAAAAACTTTGTTGATAAATTAGTGCTTTTCTTACTCAAATCAGATGATATCTATATCTGTAGTTCACTAATTAAAATATAGCGCGGTTGATCTCTGCCAGCTTTATACCCAGCCCAAAATCAGAGACTCTGGCCAACATATGACTCATACCAGCTAGATCAAGTGGTAAAGACAATATAAATCAATTAAAGACCTGCCAAAGGTCAGACAAAGACCGGCTAAAGACTGGCCAAAGACTGGCTAAAGACCAGACAAATATTGGCCAAAACCCAGCCAAAGACCCGGCCATAGACCAACCAAAGATTGGCTAAAGACTGACCAAAGATTGGCTAAAGACTGGCCGGAAGAAGAATGATCAGCCGATCCCTGAGCTTAAAGGGCAAGCTTTCTAGTACATACAAATAAGAGCACACAAGAACTGCACAAGATGCGCAACCACACGAGCACTAACGCAATACTGTCTTTTAGTGTACTTTGTTGCGCTTGTAATTCTTCATTTTCATTTACATACATTCATATTCTATAATTGAACTAGCTGGTTCTCTTATGTGAAGGTGAACAAAGGGTTGAACCAGATCCTTTACAATACTTTAAAGAGCTAACATTTTCTTGCATGACTATGCTTTGTGGGAAAATTTAGCTTTTAAAAGTATGATGATTCGTATTACAAAGCTGTTTCACTAACAAACATAGCTCAATAAAATATTTGTTAGAGTTTTCTTAGTTATATGCAATGCTTCATTTGTCTTTTTTGGCAAAGTTTTGCTAGTTCATTTTAACAAGATTGTTTCATCACTAAACTTTGTTTATAAAGGTGAATGATGCTTTTCAATTTCAAATAATTAATGTAATTTCTTCATAAAATACTTCCTGTTTCTATTTTCCAGTTCAACTACTGATCTTTTGAGAATGAAATAACGAGTCAACATTCAAGCTCCCAAAACAACTGCGAAAGTTTTGCAAAAGCTTTTTAGCAAAAAACATTTTGAAAAAAAGTTGAAAAAACAGTTTTTAGGTAAATAGTTTATGCGAAGGCAAAGTTGTTGACATTGTACTGTAACTGCAGTTTGTTTTTATCTAGGATTGATTTGCCAGTGATTATTCATAGCCAGTATCGTCATCCTAAGACAATTGCTATATACTTTAGATAATTGTGTTTTACGTGAACTGTCTAATGTTGTTCAGTTTTTCAGCAACACCGATAGTTGAAATTTTTAATGCCAGTTTAATTAGGGTGAGAAATCAGCTACGTGATGAAAACATGTATGAATTAAATCATTGCATTAGTTTTCTATTTGTAGCGATCTTTTGTAAAGCAAAAGATTTGTCAAGTTTAATTAAAATCTTACTCACCTGTATAAGGGTTTATGGTAATTCTGGACTTGTTCTTCACATCTGGAAAATTACCTGGATATTCATCAATAGGGGTGATGCCTCTAGTCCACCTAAAGTTTGTGATAGTAAAGTAAGGACCATCTCTAGGAATTAGTTGTCTGTCAACATCTTTGAAACAAGGAAGAACATATGGCTTATTTGCTGTTAACTCTTTCACTGGCTCTGCTACATAAATCTCGGTGTTAGGGAAGGTTTGCACATCTAAAACATATGAAACACATATTTATCAAACTTAAACTTGGGAATCATACTTCAGCTTAGTTACACACACTCAACACATGTACATGTATTGTTTGTATTGATATAATGCATCAATTACCGTAGTTGTTTTATAAAAAATTGCAAATTCATTGAGAGCTGATGAGAATGTCTAAATGTTAAGCATCTGCTAAAGTGAAAACTGTGAAAAAGCTTAAAAAGGGACCGTAGAGAACAAGTTTATCTGCATCTTGCATTTGTGGGTGTCCTATACCCAATCACTAGCTAAAGTTTAACTTGAATGTACTTCATTGGAAAATTCCTGATTCTATTTGGCCATATCACCACATCAATTCTCCGAACTTTATCCACACGATTGTTTATTAAGTGAAATATGGGAAACGTGTAACAAGAATAACAATGAATTGGGTTTTTGTGCTCATTACCCTTCATTCTTATTCTTATTCAAAGTTCTTACCTGCTAGATATGCTCACCAAAATAGTCTAATACTTTGAAAGTTTTAAAAAGTATCAAAGGGGACTTTCTTTACTAGACTAACAGTTAAACTTACGCATTTGGTACTAAGTTGCACTTTCTAGAATTTAACGAATATCATTTTACATGTCTGCGACTTGGCCATTTTTTCTATAGATTTTTCAGTCTAGCCTAATTAAATGAGATTTTGCAAGGATATGTTGAAGAGTGATTTTTTGCATTCAGTGATTTTGTAGCGGCTTCCTTCCTTGATAGCGTTTAATAGCTTATAGCCCTCATTGTCTGTTTTTCTGATGTCCTGTTACCGTCACTCATTGTAACGATAAATCTACCTTGCATTCAACTTTTTGCTTGACTGCACTGTTAAGGCAAAACTATGTTTTTAGAATGACAATGCAACAGGTTATTCAAGATTCAGTCTTTATACAACTGCACTTTTCACTGTCTCAGTTCCCATGTGATTATCAAAGTTGAAAGAGAGTGTCACAAATTAAATCAAAGAGCTCTTCTCCGAGAGCATCTTTTTATTACCCAAATGTTGATTACAACTCTTTAGTTTGGAGTAGCATCAGAATATCTCAATTATAATTTATAAACTTATGAATTATCTGTGTATAGCCAGAATTTTTGGCACTTGGATGAAATTTACCTCTTAGGAAATTTCAGCTGCGCATAGATCTTAGAGATTACAGAAGTCATAAGATTTAATGGAGTGTGATGCATGGACTAGCAGAATAGCTGTGTTCTCAATATAAATATCTGCCTAGTTACACAAGTAAGTGAGTCAATCCTACCATACAACATAGGCTAGCAGATGATGATGAACCAAGTAATTGGTTTGAGTGCGTGTGATTATTAAAGATTATTATTTGTTGATTACACTTAACAGGTGGGCGTGCCTGTGTAGGTGACATGATAGGAAATGAATTGAGTGACAACACAAAAATGATTTTTAATTTCTTTATTATTGTGGAATACTTAAGAGGAAGGGAGAACTAAAGGTAAAAAGGGTAAACTTTTAAATACGCGTAGACCATCATTTGTCGAACATCATATGTAGACCATATTGGTAGACCATCATATGTATATCATTCTTTGTAGAGCATCATTTGTAAAGCATCATTTGTAGAGCATCAAATGTAGAGCATCATTTGTAGAGCATCGTTTGTAGAGCATCACATGTAGAGCATCAATTGTAAAGCATCATTTGTAAAGCATCATTTGTAGAACATCGTTTGTATATCATCCTCTGTCAGTAGAGCACCAATTGTAGACCATCATTTGTAAAGCCAAAATCTGTAGACCACGGCTATTCAAAAACCGTGTGTGAACTTAGCAATGAATTGCGTCAATCGTTTATTGAGTAGATGAATTTATGAATTACGAGTGCAGTGGATAAAAATATATATAAGGATGTAGGTCTGTGGTGTTTAACTAGAAGCTTGCTAGCCAAATTAGGTTGTTTATGCTAATTGAAAATAAAAATTATTAGACTAAAGTTACTTATCTTAAATCCAAGTTTTTGTTTCTCCTGAGGTCACCAAACCTAAAGCTACAGAGAAACATAAATTTAAATTTTGAGATAAGTAACGTTAACCAATTCCATCACTCTAGTTAGTCGTACATAAATATATTTTTGTACATGTATATATACATGTATATGTACAAGTAATGGTACAACAACTGTACAACATAGATATATATATATATAAATTGTTTCCTCACCCTGAATACCCCGTATGGGTAGTAAATTCTGCTCTAACTCGGGTCTCCTACCAGAGACCTGGGAGTTTGAGCACTCGCCTCAAGATCTTAGCTGTTCACAATAGTGCACTTTTCTGCAACTCACCTGAGTTGAATGCTGTTGGTATTTGGGCAAGCCACATTTTATGCGCCGGTGTTATTGCGCCCAGTGCCCCAATGACCATTGGGATTACAGTTATTCTTACATTCCAGCATTTTTCAATTTCTTCCCCAAGAGGGAGATATTTCTCTACCTTTTCTTTTTCTTTGCTGGCTAAATTGTAGTCATTGGGTACTGCTATATCTATTATAGTAGCCCTCTTGTTCTCCTCGTCTGCCACCACTATATCTGGTTAGTTTGCTAGAACATGCTTGTCAGTTCGGTTGTAGAAGTCCCAGAGGATCTTAGCGCGGTCATTTTCATTGACCTTACCAGGAGCTTCCCACCAGTGTTGTGGTTTATTAAGGCTACACTCATCACATAGACTTCTATACACAAAACCTGCAACATGATTATGCCGCTCAGTGTATGCGTTTTCTGCTAGCTGTTTGCATCCACTAATGATGTGTTGGATGGTCTCAGGTGCATCTTTACACAGTCTGCATCTAGGATCGTCTCTAGTGTGATAGATTTTTGTTTGGAGTTGACTTGTTGGAAGCATTTGCTACTGGGCTGCCATGATTAGCGACTCTGTATTGGCCGTTAGGTTTCCTTTGTTCAGCTACATATATGTCTGGTGAATATCGCCAACCTTAGGTATTTGTTGGTGGTAAGCACCATGAAGAGGTTTCGTGTGCCAGTCAGTTTCCTCATCATCGGGGCGTAGGTCTGTTGTAAGAGCAGCTGATTGAAATTCAGCTATCAACTTATCTGAAGTGGCCATGGAGGCTGCATATGCTTTGATGCTTTGCTCCTCCTTTTTCACTGTCTGCTGCACACTTTTGAGTCCCTTACCACCATCTTTCCTATCGAGATACAATCTAGTAGTAACAGATTTGGGGTAGAATGCTCCATAATGGTCAGCAGTTTACGACTTGTACCCTTCTTCTATATCTTTGATGGTACAATTTGGCATTCTTAGGCCATCTGTGAGCATAGAATGGCCTTTCTTAAGAATTAGCCTTCAACATTTATAAATACCGAAGGTCATTCCGATGTCCTTGCTGTATACCTGAATGAGGTGTATTAGCGAATCAATGTCCCTTTCTTTGTTAGCGTACAGCTTTATATCATCCATGTAGAAGAGGTGGTTTGTCTTACTGCCACTCTTAAAATGGTACCCATATTGAGTCTCCTCCAGTATATTGCTTAGAGGGTTTAGGCATATGCAGAAGAGCAGCGGTGATAAGAAGTCACCTTGATAGATGCCTCGCTTAAATTTTACACTCGCCAGCTTTTTGCCATTAGCCTCCAGTTCCATCTTCCATTTGGTCATTGAAATCTTGATGAATGCAACAAGAGCAGGTTGAACATTGTACATACTGAGGCACTCAAGTATCCAACTATGGGGAATTGAGCCATAGGCCTTTTTGTAGTCAATCCAAGCCATGGCAAGATTGGTTTGCCTTCTCCTGCTGTTTTGACAGACCGTCCGATCCACCAGTAACTGATGTTTGGCTCCTCGGGTGTTGCACCCACTTCCTTTCTGAGCATTGGCTCATGTGCTCTTCCAGTGTGTCTGCAACTATTCCTGAGAGTAGTTTCCAGGTAGTGGGCAAGCACGTTATTGGTCGATAATTTTTGGAAATCGGCCGCTGCTTTGGATCTTTTATCAGAAGTATAGTTCATCCTTTGGTCAGCCATTCTGGATGGTCACCTTGATCTATTAGGCATTTTATCTGCTTAGCCATTCTAGTGTAAAATGATGTCAATCTCTTCAACCAGAAGGCTTGAATCATGTCATGGCAAGGTGCTGCCCAGTTGTTCATACGCTGCACTCTGCACTTGATGTCCTCTTCGCTGATGGTGAGTCCTTGCTGAGGACTCACCATCAGCAACAGTGTGTTGATGGCTCTCTTTATTCCTCTTCAGCCAAATTGCAGTGGTGTTATGAGTAGTCTCTTTCTCCCAGATGTCCTTCCAGAACTTTGGAGTGCTAGATCGGGGAGGCTCATACATTGGCCTCTGCCGTTCACTTTTGAACAGGGAACACACTCTAGATAGATTATTGATGAACAGTTTGTTCATTCTCTTGTTCTCCCGCTCTTTGGTGTACCGCTTCAGTCGTGCCGAGAGTGCTACTAGCTGCTGTTTGGCAGGTTTTAGAGCTTCTATTGCGGCTTCCGTTTTTGGAAGTTCCAAACTGTGGTTAGATCTCTCACTGAGCCTACTAACTTCCTTGCGCAAGTCCTTGATCTTATTTTGTAGCCTCAGGACGGAATGGCTTGAAGCCTTGTTGGCAGTGGCTTAATACCCATCTCCTTCAAGATGATGGTTGCTGTACTGTAGATTAGGGCATTAGTCTCACTGATTAATCCAGTTGAGATCGACTCCATTGCCAAGTTAATGTTTTCTAACAGCTTCTTAGGTATGGCCTTGCTAACTCTTCGTAGTGGTACCCTGCTTCCATAATCATTAGCAGCTGGCATCCTGTTAATGATATTTTCCGCAAGCTCTTTCACCGTTGGGTCAAGGTCCAAGTGCATGTTTTCTTCAACCCGTGTGTCAACACATGATTGTGTATGTGAGACAGTGTGTGTTGATATGCACTTCTCGTTGGTCGAGGTTACCTGGGTGAACTGTTCCCTAATTTCATCTACCTCAAGTTCTGATATGAGGTGCCGCTTGATTATGTTACTTCTCTGAGCTACAAGTTGCTTTGCGGTTAGTGGAAATTCAGGGCGCATGTTTATCCACAGTTGACGCATCCTTCCCATGTAACTTCACTTTTGAGGTTCACTCATAAAGTAGCACTGCATGAAGTCCGTGAGTCTGTTTCATCCATTTTTAACCAGTTGTCCATTTTTCACTGCCTTGTCCTGGTTTAGCTACAGGCAGTGTGGACCTTGTTTGACCGGCGACGTCCGAGCCGGCGTGGCTTTGGTTATTGCTACTCATCATAGAGGTTGTAGACATTATACAAGCAAGGGTCTTGTCTAAGGACCACCAGAAAAGTGCAGTTGTTAGGGTTTGAACCGAGGACCTAATGATCACGGTCCCGATACCTTACCAACTTCGCTATCTGTCCTGTACATATAGCGCAGTTTGTAAGGCGCTATATATATATATATATATATGTATATATATAAGGTGCTATATAAGGTTCTATATATATATATATATATATATATAGCACCTTACCAACTGCGCTGAGATCAGCCCCCTTTTCCCGATTGCTGGGTCAGGTCCTCTTTTAATCTCATCAGAGTAATTTGAACTATTAGCTAAGCCATCTGACTAAGCAGAATGAGTAGCTTTCACCAAGCACTTCTCCATTAGGAACACTGTTCCCCAATTAAAACTAGGCCAAGCCCAGACCATGTGTAGCCAGCCCTCAAGCTTTTTGTGACTTATTCCTTTATGCAGCAACTTCTGCTTGGTTGGGTTAGGGTTGGTACCAGCAGTTATATCTCTCATAGTCAAGGGTGCATCAGCCTAGACATCTACATCCCAGTGAAGCAACAGATCTTGCTGTTCTTTTTTAGCTCTCGCCCAGAGTCTGGCTGGTCAGCCAGCACCTCAGCCCACTAAAGTTCCCAGCATTTTTTAGGCTCTCCAGGTTTTTAAACTAGGCCTAGGTATTGCAGCTTCAGGGTGCCAATATAATGAGAAGGTGTAGTAATTTTTTTCATTGTATTGCTGCCCTTCCTTTTATATGTGGTTACTGTAGTAAGCTTAGTCTCCCCTTATGCCAAGTGCTAGATCAAATCCTCTGGCTTGGTCTCCATCTTCGATGGCAACCATCATGCTGGTTTGGTCGGAGCTGGCTTCTTATGATCAAAATCGGTGTGCAAAAAGCCATCTTGGTCTGAGGGTTCTAGCCTCAATTAGCAAGGAACCTGCTCTACTCTGGCCATTTTATCCGATAGACTACAAGCTTGGTGCTCGGTCTTTATGATGCTTTTGTTGCTCGAACACCTGATTGACTAAAACGCATATCCATACACATGTGCAAAAAAAAATCGCAAACTGTTGCAAGGCATACTACTCGCCTCACTGTTTGCTAGTGAGAAACCAGTAAATACCATAGGCCGATTGATATTTCTGAAGTCCAAGTGTAGCAGCTACTCATTCATTTTCTGATTAGATCAGTGCTGGATGGTATAAAATAAATTCTTTTGCTAGCTCTGTTTAGCCAATAGAATATGAATTTTCTGCAGCTCAAAATTCATTGCTTTTTGCAAGCGGTTTCTGAACTGGCAGAGTTTTTGTCTCTTGCAAGCCAGTTTAAACCACACCATAGACACTCAGCAGATATCTGCCTAGGCAGTGATTTGTGCCATGGTGGTAGGTGAGAAACTACCTGCCACTTTTACGTCAGGTGATTATGTTGGTGCAGTATCTAATCTCTTGTTCTCCTAGTCAGTCAATCTTTTTATGCAGTTTAAAAAGTGCTGCCTTTACTCGTTGGTTGGCTTTGCTACATACACGTAGTCTAAAGCCTTTATTATTGAAAGTCATTATTAAAGCCAGCTGGAACTGTATTGAGTCTTCTGCCACTTTTACAGGAATCTCAACTCTTTTGCAGGCTTCCACCTTAATTTATTTAATCTGCTTCATTGAGCTAAATTTAGCTCCTGAGTTTGTAAGTGTTTCCAACTGGCTCAGGAACTCCTACAGTAATTGTTTATGTTCTCGTCAATCACCTCTCTGACTGTCTTACTTTGCTTCTTTTACCTCAGCCTCTAGCGCATTAATCTCTCAAAGTATTGCTACTGTAACTGACTGACATGCGCTTAATTCATGCCTGCTCATCATTCTGCAGACTTTTGTGAGGTTTTGAATCGTAGCGGACCATATACAGGGTTGGTTCGGATGGAGTTGTGTAGGGTACGTTGCATCTCTTACTGTCTGGCTCTATAGCTCTGTTAGCATGAAAAGTTTTCAACACCTTTTTTCCTTTGTTTTCTTGGTATTTTTCTTGTAAACTCCACATATGGGTGTGGCACTGAAGACTTAGGAACTGCTCAGGTTTTTTTTTCAGGCTTTTTATCTGTTTTCTCTGGTCAGAGATGTCAGGTCTCTTACATGTTTTGCTCATCGCTTAGTTTCAGGTTGGCCGAAGCCTGAGCCAATTTATTTAGACCTGTGCAATACGCTCTCAAAAAACTTTACTCTGAATGGAGGACTGTGCTGCTTTTTTACCAAATATGTATAATTGAGTCAAGCTTTTATGGCCTGGCACAAATTTATGCACAAAACTTTATGAGCCCTAATAACTTGGCCTGTAGTTTTGAGTTGCCCTTCTTACTCTGGAATATGTTAAACAGCAACACCCAGCCACCAAGTTGCAAGTTTTACATGCAAGGGTGGCTTTGTGACGTCTGCCTGCCCGATATTTTTAGAGCCTGTCTGAGCATGTCGTAAATAGCACCCAGTCTGCATTGGAGGTTATTAAAGTGCTTGACAATTGGAAATAACTTACCATTGCACTCTAGTTAGTCTGAGAGCCTAAGCTGACCATTTACCATGAGCATGTTATCATGGTATGTCTTATTAGATTGTGTTTTATTATTCATGCAAAACAATGTGGAGAAATAACAATTACTAAGGGAAGAAACTCATGTATAAAAATGGTAGCATGTAAGAAAATTAGTTCACCAGCAGCCTTAGAGGCAATACAGCTATAAAATTTAGCCCATTTATATGACCAGCAAAGTTGTTTGACTTCATTGGATGCTAATCAATTCCAGAAAAGCTTAATTAGATAATGAAAGTTCTCAGTCTATGGTAGGAGGTATGAGTGTGTGCAAGTGTGTGTGTGTGTGTGTGTGTGTGCGTGCGTGTGTGTGCGTGTGCGCGTGTGTGTGCGTGTGCATGTACATGTACATGCACATGTGTGTATGTGCTTGTGTGTTAACATAAACATGTTTCTTTAGGTTTTCTTGTGTCAGTGTTTTTATAATGCCACGAAATTTTGAAATGATTTTGTGACCTAATGGTTTTCATCCGAACAGCAAATTGAATAAAAGCAATATATTAAATAATTTTTGCAGTCGTAGGCCTATATTTTTTTGCATTTTCGACATTCATAAGCAACCGAGAGATATTGGCATATTTTTTGTAGAAATATAAAGTAATTAAATATCTGACTTGGAAAAATCTTTAGTACTTACGTGGTGCAACTACCCGAATTACTGCTGAGGCTGTCGTATATGATGAATATGTTGCAATACATTGGTAATACCCAGATATGTTTTCTGCTCTTCCAAACACTTCACGTTCAAAAGAGATCCCATTTCGAGAAAGTCCTTTTTGTCGAATTGCCATAAGAAATGACTTGCTCCAAGCATCTGATGGCATTTGTTTGTGCCTCCAAAAAAGATCTTCAGCATTTTCAGCTTGGCAAGAAAGTCTTTCAATTACAGCTGGATCATCGATAATATTCGTAACAATTGTAGTGTCGCTGATGGGCACAAGGTTTCTTTGTAGATTTTGCCGATCAAAGCCAGCAAAACGAATTCTAGTGATCTTTGGGGGTGTGTCATGAAAATCTGAAATAGAAATCAATGAGCAAATGTACACCAGTTCCTTTAAGTTATTGTTTGAAATAAGTACATAATAATTACCAACTAAAATAAAAGTTATTATATTATCCTGTTATTGTTGTTTCATTTTTAAAACTGCTTGTGTAAAGTTGCTTATTGAAACAAGTAGTAAAAAAATATTTACATTTAGCTTCAGTTTTTGTATACACCATCTCTTCTGAGCATTTCATGCCAAATTTATAGGCAGTCACCTTTCAAACAATTGACCTGTTCATCTGCACACATGGGCCATGCATTTGTAGGTTCCAATGCGTATGTACACATGGATCCATATGTAGAAATATACAAACTTTCTTACATACTTCCATGTATTTACCTGTGTACCTACATATATGCATATGCACATACACTCACATCTACACATTTAACTAATTCTTTCTTACTATTGGAGTAACTGAAAATTAAAAAAGATTTCTGATATCACTAATTAAGGTGTAAATCGCTCTATCATCTATGCAGGCATTGGTTTCCTTGCACACAGGCTGCCTCTGTACCATGACGTTGGTTTCTTTGCACACAGGCTGCTTCTGTGCCATGAAAATGGTTTTCTTGCACACAGGCCGGCCATGTACCATAGCATATAAAAAAAATTGGATGCTGAGGTGAATTTGGAGTATCTGTAATTTTCTACACTAACTTCTAAAATTGTGAGTCAGATTAAATTGAGGTTTGACATAGAAAGTTACTCTTTCAGCTTTTAGAGCTAATAATAATTAGGCACGTCAAGTTTATACAAAGCTTCCCATCCATAATTAGAGTAACAGAAAATTAGGAAGGTAAAAAACCGAGCATTATTTTATAGCTTAGTAATAAACATTAGAATGTAAAATAAGCAAAATGATTACAACCTATGTACCATGACTTCTTGCAATTTAAAAACATTTAGGTTATTCTGTAGGAAATTCTAATCTCTATTTGAACTAGAAACGACTTGTTTTGCAAAATTAATCTCCCTTGCATTAGTACATAACTTTTTTATTTAGAATAAAATTTTGGTCTCACCTTGAGCAGAACTTGGGTCAACACACAAACATAATATCAGCAAACAATAATGATGCATTGCGTTTCTTGCTTTCACCCACTTTAACACTTCTCAAATCCAAAATAGGTTTCTTTACTGAGTCTGCAAACAGCCATATAACCAATTACTATCTTTGTGCTTTATTATACAACAAATAATATCATCTTTGTCTGTAACTAAAGTTTATCAAAGCCTGATTAATTTGTTGAAGTCGAGATAATTTTTCCTCATTGAAAAAATTGTTTTCAAATAGGCTTGAAAAAAGGTTTAAACATGATAATCACAGTCATGAAATTTTGATTATTTTATTTCGTTACATGAGTATTTCCCTTTATTAATAACTGGTTTTCTTATGTGCTGTGGATTCCGTTAATTAACAATTTTCAAAATGTTTAGTGCGAAAAAGTAGAGGGTTGAGGTTAAAAGTACATTTAGGAATAGTGAAATGCTAAAGCTGGTCGCTCAAAAAATCATTCTTAGCTAAAAAGATACTAATCATCCTCGAAGATTAAAAGGCAGCTGCAAAAAAGCATGGCTGGTTACAAACAATTGTATTCAACATTTAATATCTTCTTCTAAATAACAATCTCTGTTTTAGTAGCAATAACAAATAGGCCTGATCGCAACCGAGTGTTGGCTGTTAGAAAAAAACGTAAATATTAAACAAATTGATATATAATGAAGAAGTAATTAAATTGGTGCTCGTATGGGCAGGACTGGTATTGAAAAATTAAGGACACTTGTTCTACAGGGTCCTGGACGTTTAAATAAAAAGTTTAAATTCATTTAGATGCTAACTTTGTAAATTATACAAGAAAACTAGCAAAGTAGACTTTATCTAGCTGTACCCAAGCTACCAACTCAGTGATGAAAACACTAACTTATAATATTGGTCAACCATGAGTTGGTGCAGCAAAGAATATTTATTTTATATTCTACATTTGAGCTGATTGGCTGTTTGCTCAATATTATAAGGTAGTTTAGTTTGGCTACTGTGGTTCTTGATTTGGAGGTTCTTCAAGTCTCCAGACCAGAAGTATCTTGTTGCTCTCGCCATTGCTATCTTTTTACCACTGGCTGACTGGCGACATATTCAGTCTAGAAATTCTGTAAGGAGGTCCTTCAAGTTTTTCTCGTCAAAGTTTACGGGATTTGCCAGAGGCTACACCGTGAAGTTCCTTTCATTTTCGCTGCTTCTATTGATGCCACACATGCTTTTTTTGCTGACTATTTACTACTGCTGACTCCTACATAACCTGTTTGGTTTGGTCAACAAGAAGTTACACTGGGCCTTTGGTAAGTTAGGACTTCCGTCTTGGCTTGCGAAAATTTGTTTCTATATTTTTTGGTCCACAAGGTACAGTATGTCTTCATATTCTTTGCTCAAGTGTTTTCCCTGATGTTGTTTCACCTGGTCATATAAATTATGCTGTCAAATGCAGAGCTATATAAAACAGCAAACATCTGGAGCACACGGTTGTGCCTTCTCCTATTGCTTATTGTGTAACTACATTCCACACTTGTCCTTGCAGTTCCTCAGGTTTGTTCCCACCTGTTTTAGAGCTTTCAGGAATAGGAAGCACTTTGTTCTAGTGTTTTTCTAACTAGCTGGGTGCCTACTCTCCTAACCTGCTAATGTATGGTTTTAGAAGCTTGAGCCGGAATAAAAGAAGTCGGTGTTTTATTCCTCTTAGTTGTTTATTTGTAATGTTTTGCAGCAAGGTTTAGAGTCAACATAATCCTCACTGTATTTAGTCTAAATATACTGCTTGGGTTTTTAAATAGAGGTATCAACTTGGCAGGTTCAGTAATAGGGTTTTCAGGGACTATGGACAACCCGTGATGGTTGGTGTTCTCTATTTTGGCCAGCTCGATCCTTCCACCCAATTCGTATTCTAATACAAGTTCAAAGGCAGTGACTTTACAAACTGAAAAAATGGTCAATTTGATTTTTTAAAGCTGCCCAAACTGTCAGCCTTTGTATAAAATTGCACAAGCTGGCTTAAGAACACTTTGATTCAAACCAATACTTTGAGTCCCAACCAGAGTTGGATTGACCTGAATATCTTTTGCTACTTTAAAAGCATTGCTCAAGATATGCTCTGAGCTAGCCTGGCTGATACATTCTTCTACCTTGGCTATTTTTATTGGATATTTCCTTCAGTTGTTGCCCTTAGCTAGTGCCGTTATCAGCATGGCTCCACAAGCCTCTTGGCTAACCTAGATTATCAAAATGCCAGACCGGTACAATTATTGGCTTTTTCAAAAGACACATATGCAAGAAAATAGCTGAAACATTTGACAAAATTAATTTGTGACACCTAGATAAAAGAATGTAGCCAAGCAAAAAAACCTTCAACATTCAGAGACCAAATTTTACACAAATATTTTTATGCACTATGTGTCAAACATCTATACACATTTTACTGCAAGAGCTGAAACCAGAACTGATAAAGCATTGCAGACAGTTGCTGGAAAAAAACTAGTACAGAGCCAACCGAGAGACCAGAGTTTAGTAGCCTACATGAGCCAAACTTTTGGAAGGAAGTTGGCCAACTTCTCTACAGTATTAAAGCTGTTGGAATTATTCAACAAGAGCAATTGGTTAAAAGAAGAAATAATTTTAACAAAGATAGAAGAGCTGCAGCCAATCTTGCTTGACTTGAAAGGAGCAAGAAAGAACCAGTGCAAGCCAATTGAAGATTCTGCCAGCCTTGCCACCACTCAACACCTAACCAGGTACCTGAAATGTAGCAGCTCAGATTGGCTTATAGTCATTTCAAGTCACTAGTACACGGCCACTTGCTAGTTAGAGACACTGGATGCCATCTTCTAATAAAGTCCTAGTAAATAAAATAAATAAATCCTAGTAAAGATGAGGAAAGTAGGGAGCAAATCGGTTAGCTATTCGGCAATAAGAAGAGACAAGCAAAAAGAAAAAAAATTATACTATTGTGCATGTGCCTGCAGTTACAACAAATTACGTTGTTTTGAACCTCAAGAAACATAAGGGTCTGTCTGGTATCTATAGGTACACTACAAGTCATTTCCACGTAAATCCGCATTTTAGCGGTCTTTTCTGGCCAAGTCATGATCTGTCAGAAGGCAGGCAATAGAGAAGGGCAAGAGGCAGTTGCTTACTAAGAAGACTAAATTGAGTGTGGCTAGATCCTGGCTGGAATGAGTTGGGAACAGTAAACAAAAATAAGCTCCTAGACTCACTACCTCATAACTAAGTGCAAGCTGTGGCAGAGTTAGCAGGAGTGCCCTACCCCTACCTCTACTACCCCTACTACTACAAAAAGAGGATACTAGCTGAGTTTGTATCTGTTCACCTAGGCTGAACAAGCAACCTCTACCTGTTCACCGGATGGCTGATAGAGCTACTAGAATGCCAGTTGGTTGGCCAATTATCTGAGAATTTCAGCAGAATGCCCACCATTTCCTAGAGGACAGCCTTGTATGCAGTGATGCAGCTCAAGCTATCCAAAATCCCAGAGATGGCTTGACTGGAGCACTGCACTAAGCAAAATGCCATCTGGGCCTTGCTGGCCCTTACTAAACCAGATGAACATTGTTGGAGCCAAGATCCATAATGGGAACAAGTTTGTTGTAAAAGTAGGCAAGCCACCACCAAAGACAGCCAGCTCATATTAATTTGCTCACCAAGCATGTCACCGGCTGAATATTGCTTGACCGAACAAGAAAATGAGGAGCTTACAGGAAAAAGATTTTGTATATCAGGTTACACTTGTCTATAGCCATGCAGAAGAGTTAAACGCGTATTTCACACTTGTGTTTGCTCCATGATATTATTTTTATATAAACACCTTTCACGTTAACTATGACCACCGGTAATTGCAAACGCACATAGACTTGCTGCCGATAAGTACAATGCCTAGACTTCTAACCAGGCCAAATTGCAGACTGGCCAAAAACATTTTCCTTTAGAAAATTTACAATCAAAGCAGCCGAAGCAATCATGTTTTAAGGTAATTTGATAAAAATAATATTGAATCTGGTCAATGGGTGTTGCTCATAGTACATAGCAAATAAATTTAAGGTTGATTTGATGTATCGAATAAAAGGTTAGTTATAAATCTTGTATACTTCTTTTTTCACACCACAATAGATTGATTTATTGCAAAAACACTAAATTTTAACAGTGCTTACCTGTATCAGCAAAACATTTTTATCTGAAATAGCTAACTAAATAAAAGCCTATAGCAGCTATTTTAAAAAGTATGATGACTGGTAATAAACAGTTAGAAACAGCATTCCTCACATTCTTCTTTCACACCAACAATGGCAGCTTTGGATGAGTACAAATGTAACCAGCAGGGCAGGCTTGGTATGATTCTTAATAAACCAACAATCATAGCTTTATCTACATGTACCTGTATAGGATTGATACATGGAATGTGAGTATTAGTTAAAGCTAAAATTTGAAATGTAATAAAGAATACTTGGATGTAAATAAAAGAACCATATGTAAGATACTATTGCATCTCTTACACTCCTTAAAACAAAGTATTCGCTGTAATTTTTCCAAAGCAGTTTTTGCAGCAAGAACATAAATTTTTGCAACATTTTAACGCAAAAGAAACCATTTTAAACAGTTTACTTTCAACTGTTCAATTTTGATAAAAACTAACAGCCAAAACACTGTTATAGTTTGATAGTGTTTATTTGAACTCAAAATAAAATTAAGATTATCAAAACCTGACAGTCAGTACTTACCGATGTCTGTGAGGTCCCTCTTGACAGCTTTACAACATATCACTACCAAAATTACACAAGTTTTGCATTTTTTTGGCGAACTGCTCTGTTTACTCCTGGATAGTTTCAGGCATATTTACACTAGCAGTGCTTCATCTATATTTAGCTTTTTATTGTAATCTTATGCAAATATAATATTAGTCAGTTTATTCTGCAATAATGCAATCATTGATGGAATAATTCTAGTCACTTTGCTACTTGTTCAACATAAATTTGAGACTAATCATTCCATTCATCTATTTTTATTAGATTTTAGCAATAATAATCAGGATTTAATTTTGTTTTTATAACTTTCTTCAAGTTTTTGCACACATGATTTTTAGCCACATCATAGATTTAGGTAGAGCAAATGTAGCATTAAAGTGTTTCTTGATTTTTAGACTTCTGTGATCATTGCTGATTTTTCACTCAATCATAGATTTTATGCAAACTTTTACTTCAACAGATTTGGCACTACTGATAGCAGTGCTCCATCACTGGTACTGTTTGTCATTTTTACCACAAACTTTTTCGTATCGGCAATTTCTAAAATAATTGCGCAATCGCACAGACCTATCAATTTGGTGCTATCAAGGATTGCATCTCAAGTTCGCTGTTTGAAGCTCTTACAGACACTATCGTAATGAACAACTATTTAGGGAAACAATCATAGTGTCTGCTTCAAAATTTCACCAGAACTGATTGCTCCCACTTTGTTTCAGCCAAAGCTTTTTACTTTTATACCAATGATTTTCATACAATTTATTATCATCAGCAATCGGTTTACATAAAAATAGAGCAGAGTGCAGACTGCAAAAAACTGCAATTTTTGTTTGAGATCTATATGCATGCTGCAGGCTATCTGACTAAAAATGACAAAAGCCTTAGGTAATGCCAGACTTAAAACGTTCAAGTCTGACCTTCAGGTAATTCAGAAAAATGCTTTCTCACCAATCCTACACCCAATTAAACTCAAATAAGTAGTTTCACTTTGCTTTTTAAACTTTTGGTTTGTGTGAGATCAAGAAAATTGCGTTGATTTGAGTGTGATTGATTTATAGTCTCATTGCGAAGTTTCCAGTTGATCAAACTATTAGCTTTTGAAATTTTGCCAAAATAACGAAGAGACTTCTAATCATTTGAGAAATGCAATATGGCTGCTGTCTAAACATTGATTAAGTGAAACACTGATTGAAATAATTGGTAATGAAGCATTCATATTAAAAAGTTTAAAACGCTTCTTCTTTTTAACGACGAGATATTTACACTGAAACCACTTGTTTTTCTGTTCATAGCAAAAATACACAGACTCTGACTCAGTTTACTGCAACCGTGATGTTTCTTTAGTTGCATCTAAAACATCATTTCTAAAAATCAGTGTAAAAACTAAATATTCTATTTGAATTCTGTTTTTTTTTTCATTGGTTTTTATAAGATTGGAGCTTCTACATGACATTCAGTTTAAAAGGAATTGAGCTATTCTAAGTGCTTCACAGTCAACAGAAAGTTGTCAATATATGTGTAGTCCAGCATCCTATGCCTGCTGGTATGAACATGAATACACTTCAAAGGGCTAATGCTCCAATCATATATTTTCTTTGAGTGTCGAATACCAAGTTGCTAACCAAAGCCATCAGACAATGTATAATCAATAAACCGGTACTATTTTAGAAGAATGGTCAAATTATACATTATTTAAAAAATTATGTATGTGCAAACTTGCGTGGGCTTTCTTATATTTATTGCATTCAGTTCGAATGTTGGTTGCATCATGGCACGACACATTTTGTATTTGTCATTAATATTGGCTCAATTTCTAACTATGACAGCTAACAACAGTGTGCATCAATTCTCCATACACAGAAATAACAGTACTGGAAATTCTAAAGGTACGTGTAAGTTCTATATATTCGTACAACAGGAAATTAAAATGCTTGGTTATATTCATTTAATTTATTCTGTTGTTGTCACGCACTAGAATGAACAATAATTACACAAAGGTTTTTCTTTGAACAAAGTTATTAATTTTATTGACATTCTGTGTTATATCAAGCAATATTTAATGCCGTGACACAACATATTACAGCCACCATCGTATGTTCTAGCTTATGAACTTTCTGTTAGTACAATTTGCAGTTCACTATTGTAACTCCTATGCCAGGAGCTCCCAACCTTTTTCATTCAGTTTTTTTTCTTTATGCCCTTTTATAAGTTTGATTCTCTCTACACTGTAAACTCACATGACTAAAAGCAACCGATACAAAGTATAATCTCATTTTATTGTACATATCTAAACATATAACAACATGTTATTCATTTTTCTCCAGCACGCATACAACACACAACAATACATGACCTTTGGCATGGCGATGAATTGGTTTATGACTAGGTTAACTTACTATTCAATCAAAATCTGGATATATGTGTTCACATATATCTGGGTTCTGACTAGTAGATCACTATTAGCAAATAGTGTTATAGAAAAAGCCAAAATGTTAAATGTTGAAACCCAAACTCACACGGCACTGCAGGACCTAAATTGACAATTTAAAAAATCATACGCCTCTCTATTCCCACCTTGTACATTCAAAATGCTCTAGGGGAGAATTCCTCCCTGGTTGAGTACCCCTGTCCTATGCAATATGTTAGATTACTAGCTTTTAAAATACTTTTCTTCAACTCAGTTAATAATTCCTGGTTTCTGTCTTCTCATTATTTGGCATTGGTATGTACACATACAAGGGCATCAGAGTGATTAGTGCTACTATATTTTGTATGGTTTTATCCATTAACACACTGGAACTACTAAACTAGTAATTTTCAAACAGCCAGCATCACATCAG
Source organism: Watersipora subatra (assembly GCF_963576615.1). NCBI lineage: Eukaryota > Metazoa > Bryozoa > Gymnolaemata > Cheilostomatida > Watersiporidae > Watersipora > Watersipora subatra. The sequence goes on along the minus strand of NC_088711.1, from coordinate 47,808,727 downwards.
GCATTTGCACCACTTTCCAGAAATATTATATCTTAACATAGAAGTCAAAAGCTTTTGACTTAATTGATTCAACACCAATATGGATATAACAATTATGAATTACAACGCAAATAAATAAAACTGAAAAGCTGAAATTTTTAAGGTTGAAAAAAGATATATTTCACTTGCGCCAACCTGTTCCTAATTTACTTTAAAGACTACCTTGCACAAAGTTTTAGTAAATTTTATCACAAACTATCTAATCATTTCTAGTTTACATGTATATCTAAAGTTTCTATCATTGGTGATTGATTTTGATGTCTGAGTTAATCCGACTGCCAGGATGTTTCAAATAAAAATCAATAAAACTTGATTGCAGTTAAAACGCTCAGATCAAGCAAAAGTGAAAATATGACCTCTAACAATAGTAAAGAGATCGACAGAATAGAAACAGATGCGCAATGTTGCAACTTGAACACGATAGCCAATAACAACTGTAGCAACGATAGCACTCAATGACGTAATGCATTTGCTCATGTTTCTATTGCACATATTTTATTCTGATCGTTTTAACGGCGATCAAGTTTGGTCGGTTTTAATGTTTTTAATGTATTCATTTATACGTTAATTATCATTAGAAGTGCACAGGGAGCTTCTTGACTGTTTGCTGTGCTAGACTAGACTAATTTATTTCACTGAAAGATTTTGTCACAAACAAGTCAGCAATGAATCAGACGACACACAATAAGATAAACAATATTATAGATTGCCACACTGAAAGCATAACAAGGAAACATTTCTGCACTAGCTTGTAAAAACTGTTGATTCACATAATGTGTTGCATCAGCTGACATACAGGTGTGATGATCATGAATAATCAGAGAATACAACCATTGGTACATTACATCCCTTACCAATTTTACAGGCATTAAGTCCTGTTGTGACATAAATCAGACAGCTACATTTGTGTAAGCAGTTATTTGAAAAACATCCATTAAACAAAGCTAATTTGTAACACACAGTGTAAAATATATATATAATCAGAATAAAATGAGACTAGCTATAAAGTATCCTAGGGCTAATAAGATTTCAGCTTCAAATTCCACAAGGTCCTACTGTAATCTGTTTAATGTACCCTAATATCCCCATATCTCTCTGGTGGGTGACGTGGTCGGGTAGAGTCATGGTTAGGAGCCAGTGGAATAGAACAGTCAGCCCTGTTGGCCCCCTTTAAGGTACTTTGGTTACCAGGGCCCAGTTGAACTGCGTCAGGCAAAACTTTGACAAAAGTGGAGTTTCTACGTGTTTGTTTCCCACTCTCATCCCTAACAATTATTTCAGACCCTTCTTTAGCCACAACTGTTTTGGGGTTTGATTCAAAATTACCATCTAGCTTTCCCCCTTTCTCTTTTCTCATTAAAACCTGATCTCCGATCTCAATATCCTTACTGGATAAACGCTTATCTACATTTTCTTTGTTTACATGCTTAGCTCTTGCATCAAAATCAGCTGCTTTCTCAAACACAGTTGGATCAGTTTCACCGCACAAACCAGGAAGTTTAGTTCTCATTTCACGGCCACCAAACAGAAGGCTAAATGGTGCCACACCTGTGCTGCTGTGCGGTGTTGATCTGTATGCCATGAGAAAATCCCTCAAAGCCTTGCCTAAATTTTCCTGTTTACCATGTGCAATTTTCAAGGATTTGAGAATCGTACGATTTACCCTTTCTACCTCTCCATTTGCCTGAGGCCACAATGGGGTAGTTGATATCCGCTTTATATTACAAGCCTGTAAATAATCCTGGAACTCTGCTGATATAAACTGAGGACCATTATCCGTTCTCAGAGTCTCACAGTACCCAAACCTAGCAAACACGGTGTCTAGAAACTCAATAATTTTTGCAGACTTGGTAGAGCCTAGAAATGCGCATTCAAAATATCGAGAGTAATAGTCGACAAGCACCATAATTGACCTACCATTTGGTAAAGGACCTAAAATGTCAGCACTCAAGTATGACCATGGTTTATCCGGAAACTTTGTCATTGTCACCTGCTGAGGTGGATCTGGCTGAGATACTGTCATACACTCAATGCATTTCCTACAATAGCTCTCTGCCATTCTGTCAATACCTGGCCACCACACTTTGGTTCGTAGCCTCTGCTTGGTTTTTACAATACCCTGATGACCTTCATGAGCGAGTTCCACAGCCTTATCTCTCAAACCTCTGGGTATAACAATCCTCTTATCTCTCAGTACAACACCCTGAACCTCACTAAGCTCAATAGACACACTTTTGAACGAGGAAGGACAACTCCCAAAATCATTGTTATAAATGGCCTGTTTCAAGAGCTTGATTTCCTCACACTGATTAGATTGGTCAACTATTTCCTCCTATGTCATAGCTTTCGGAACAGAGTCACGAGCTGTGTATTCCATATAACTCTCACTTGTAACATTGCTAATAAATGGAGAATCACCAACCCAATTCACCATCCTAGACAATGGATCTGCTATGTTTGATTTGCCACTCTGATACACTACATTGAACCTGAATGACTGCAACCTCAATGCCCATCGCTCTATCCTAGGTACTGGCTTAGAACAAGGATTGTTGAGAATAAACTGCAAAGCCTTGTGATCAGTTATCAGCTCAAACTCTGCGCCCAACAAATATAGCCTGAAATGTTCACACGCCCACACCAATGAGAGTGCCTCACGCTCAGTTTGGCTGTAACGCTTCTCGATATCAGAAAGTGATCTATGACCATAAGCAATCACCTGGTTAACCCCATGCTGTGTCTGTACAAGCACTGCCCCTAAAGCAAATGGAGATGCATCAGCAATTAATTTTGTCTTAGCATTAGCATCATAATGCGCCAGTGTCTCTGCATTGCTCATCAAGTGTTTAATCTTATCAAACGCTTTCCTTTGCTCACTTGCCCATCGAAACACAACATTCTTAAGCATCAATCTCCGGATAGGCTCTGACACAGTTGCAAGATCAGGGAGAAAGCGGCCCACACAGTTCACCAGACCCATGAAACTTCTACACTCAGTTGCATTCTGTGGGGATTTAAAATTAACTACCGCTTCTACTTTCTCAGGATCTGCCGATATACCTTTATCTGAGACAATAAAACCTAGAAACTTGACCTTGCTACAACGGAATTGGCATTTCTTCGCGTTCAAGGTTATACCAACGTCTCTGAGTCGCTCAAGCAAAGCCTTCAACCTTATATCATGTTCCTCTACCGAACTAGCTTGTAAGAAGATATCGTCAGCCATGTTTTGTACACCCTCTAGACCTGACAAAACCTGCTGGATGATATACTGAAAACATTCCGGGCTAGCATTGACTCCCATTGTCAACCGCTTGTAACGATACAGGCCAAATGGAGTGGAGAAAGTGGTAATATCCCTTGATTCTTTCTCCAATTCTACCTGATTAAATCCCTGATTCATATCTAAACGAGAGAAAACCTTCCCTCCCTCTAAATTAGCAAGCATTTCCTTGATTGTGGGAATGGGGTGGCGTTCACGAGTAATTGCCTTATTTGCCCTTCGCATGTCAACCGTTACCCTAATGTCACCATTGTCTTTAGGTACACACACCAGGGGACTGCTCCACCGGGACGGGACACCCACAACCTGCTCTATGACATCCTCACCCACCATAGCATCTAATTTCCTACGTAACCCCTCCCTGACTCCAAAAGGAGTTCTCCTAAGAGGTTGAGCTACTGGCTCTACTGTAGGGTCTATGTGGAATTTGACCTGATATCCTACCAGCTTACCCAAACCTTGGAAAACTGTCGGAAAACTTTTAATTATGTCATCAGAATTGCCAGGCAAAATGTTACACAAAACATTATCACTATATGACACTAAAGACAGACTAACAGCTGTTTCATGTGATAACAAGCATTTAGCCACACCATTGTAAACATAGAAAATAGCACGTGCCGTTTTATGACCACATTGAACAATAGCACTGAATGACCCACACAAATCTAATTTTCTCTTGCTGCCATAGCCAAAAAGATTGTCATCATCATTGACAGCTTGCAGTGAGATGCTATGCTTGGACTTCAGCTTATTATAAGTGTCAACACCAATAATATTGCTGCAGGCTCCAGTATCAAGAATGAATGGAATTCTCTCACCCATAATGTTGATGTAGCATCTAGGCATCTTACTTCTAATGTGCTGAATGGCATACATATCGCTATCGCTTGACTCAGGGTTGTTTACTGCGGACACGGTAGTAGACCTTTTGGGTTTTCCATTACAGAATTTAGATCCCGCAAAGTGTCCTTTTTTGTGGCATGTGCTACAGTTACGGCGCAGGGCTGGACAATCTGTACTGCTGCTAAGATGTTTCTCGCTCATACACCGGAAACATGCTTTCTTCTTAACAGTAGAACTAGGAGTAGACGATTTCTTACCATGCCTCCTTTGCTTCCTTACAGCTGAGACATCGACTGCAGGTAGGGTGGTGACACTCATCGAGTCTAATTTCTCCTCAATCTCCACTTGTCGAGCTATGGCTACCACTTCGGAAAGGTCTGCTTGTCTGTCAGCTGGCATTGCTGAAATCCTGTCCCGAACTGTCTCACTATTGACACCTATCCGGAATTGTTCTAGCAGATTTTCTTCCAAATTAGCCTGAAACTCACACGTTCGAGCTTGAGATCGTAGTTTCAGCACAAACTCTGAAACTGACTCTGATGGACTTCTTTTCACCTCTCTGAATTTCGCCCGCTCCATCATCTTGTTCGTTGTTGCTCCATAATGCCTTCGCAGCAGCTCAATTAAATCCTCTGCATCCACTTCTTTTGGCTTCCTTGGTGCAGTTAGGCAGGCCAGCGTTTCATATTGCTCTACTGACAGTCCCATGATGAGCACATGTTTTTTCTTTTCCGGTTTGGTTCCGTGGAACGCATAATAACTGTCCAATTTTTTCCAAATACGTCTCAACCTTCCCGCCAAACACCGGAACCGCTGACGCTGTGGTTGCACCTGTTGCTGCCATTTTTTTACCAGTCTAGCTTAGAAACTTTTTCCTTCGTCGCCAATTTAATGTATTCATTTATACGTTAATTATCATTAGAAGTGCACAGGGAGCTTCTTGACTGTTTGCTGTGCTAGACTAGACTAATTTATTTCACTGAAAGATTTTGTCACAAACAAGTCAGCAATGAATCAGACGACACACAATAAGATAAACAATATTATAGATTGCCACACTGAAAGCATAACAAGGAAACATTTCTGCACTAGCTTGTAAAAACTGTTGATTCACATAATGTGTTGCATCAGCTGACATACAGGTGTGATGATCATGAATAATCAGAGAATACAAACATTGGTACATTACAATGTTGACCCATGCTGGCAGTCAGATCAACTCAAACATAATATGAAATCGCTAATGGTAGAAAATACCAATACTCCTACTTAAATTCTGTGTACGTTCATATTTAAGTGCTATATGGAACGGTTCATGCAATGTAATTTTGATAGCGCGTATGTCAATGTTTTGCAACAGCCTCAAAGCACCAAGACTGTTACATAAAGGCAGCCTTATGGTGAATGAGCTTTTGTTAAAATGACTCTATTCAAAAAATGATGGATTGATCTCTAGGGGTTTTATTCATTATTAATGCATGAAATCAGTGCAAACCTGTCAAAAGGTGTCATCAATTATGAATAAAACGAGGCTATAAATAGTCAGCTTTAATAACTCTTTAGCTAACGACTCTTTTTGGTGATATTTACCGGTTGCCTATCAGTTCAATCCTTTCAGTTTCTGTTGCAATTTTGTTATTTCTGCATATACTCAGCTATTACACGGTGAACACGCATCTACTCATTCCAATAATATTTCAAGGGGGATCTTTTTAAATCCTTGTATCTTCTTATGCCTATGCTGAATGTTTATTTTACATTGATTAAAGGTTTTAAAATCTTTCATGGTTTGTGTCCTTGTTTTGTATATGACAGTAAAAGGTTTTCAACTCGTTTCAACTTACATAACAAATTGCATACAACATCTAACAATTATTATGAAAATACGATTGCTAGCTGCTTTAACAATCTTCTACCTATAACTGTTGTTTTAGAAAACAGATTATATTTTAAACACTAAATTTCAAACCGTTTGTTTGATTTTAGCAAAGATGAACACTTAAGTTAGCATACTTGCTCAAGTAAACCTCAAGACTTATCTCACACGTAAACTGATTTAAATCAATTTTCTAACATCTTAAACTTGCTGTAGAATTAAAATAACTTGAAGTATCTTACAAGCAAACATTGAATTGAATCGAGTCTTTACTGTAACGATAAATTAATTAAATTGATTTTCTAGTTTCCATACGCTAAACATCATGAACAGCAATATCCTAAGTAACCTAATCTGTTACTTTATGTGTGCCAAAGTTAAGATGTCAGCGCAGTCCCATGGTGCCAGCTGCTCACATTTCCAACAGACATCAATTACACTGCATATTTTTATTGATCAATACAATATACAAACATAGAGTTATACTAATATACATGTAGTATAACTCTATGATGTGCTTTAGCACTGACAAGAAGCTCATTTAAAGCTTTATAGCTGCATTTGTTGTTCATTCTACCCATTAGCCTTTGTAACGACTCATCATTGTATCTATACCAAAACTTGCTTCAGGGAACACAGTTTTAACAGATCTACCTAAAGTTTTACTACAATAAATTTAAAAAGTTATGATATCAGTATGTAAAAAACGAACCAGTTACATAGTTTTTCCATTACACCCAAAATGCATCATAAAATCCTGGTTTCAATTTGTTTATTTCTGTTTTAGGGTTGATGAAAAGAAATGTTTTAAACAGCATCTTAAACATATTTCTGCTAGAGAAAATTTTTCACAGTGAAGCAAAGATATTTTTACTACTACAATTTTAGACTATATAATGTGTATTTGCATTTTGGACAAACTACAAAAATTATAACGTTTTTTTTTGCAGCTGGTTTCACTGAACTAAAAAATAATGTTTATCAAATTTATTGACTCTCTTACAGAGTTTTTGCTGATTCTAAAAAAACACTTCAAATCGAAGTTTAAGACAAAAATCTGCTTTTCCAACAAAATTTCCAAGTGTATGACAAAAGGAAAATAGTAAGCATGAACTAATTCCATTCAAAAGCATTAAAATCCATATTGAGAAAGTTGATACTTGCTACATAAACAGTCAATAGATAGTGTGATTGCATGTGGAAAAATTAGAAATTGTGTGTTATTGTTATCGTCACATATCACCATAAATCAATTTTGTAAAAATTGATTTTGTTTAGTGAGTTGAATTGAACCTAATCATTGAAGTTAAATTAGCTAAAAAGTTGGGAATTGAGTTGTCATGTTTTGCAATAAATTGTGAACTAAATCGATTTTTAAATGACAAAGGCTACAAAAGAATTGGAAAATAAATTGTTAATTTTTGATAAGAATTGAATTGAATCGGGGTGTTTTTAAAGACTTATAAACATCTTTGGATTTTACTGGCTAGCTGTGGCCATGTTAGCCTTTTCTTTGTTTTAGGATCTTGCATGGTATAATTTAGAAAACATTTACGCCCGAAATGAAGTTATTGCCAAGAAAGTAATTTAAATAAAGAGATCTAAATATAGACTTGAAAAGAATTTAACCAACTAAACCAAATCACTTTAAAGATAATTATGGTTTCTTTTGCAGCAGACTCTTCTTTATCTCAATGCGCCATCTTCTGTGCAAAAGATAGTAAGGCATGCATGGCAACGCTTAGTGATGAGAGAACTGGTCAGTGTCTGTTTTTCAACTCAACTCTAACTGGGCGTGAAACTGACTCTGATGATGGAATGGTGTACCTCGAAAGAATGCCAGTAAGTAACCTCTTTTCTCTAAGACAGTTTTAACTGCACAAAAAATTATGTATGTTAGAAACTCTGCTTCATGCGAAACATCAGCATTGTTTTGTGTACACTTTCACATAGAATGTTCAGAGCATTTTTAGTGTCAATAAATTTTAAAATTTTGACCTCAAATGGCCTTCAATTGGACAAAACATTTTTCTAATTTGCACTGTCATGTGGTCTGCTTATAACTGGCAGGCATCATCAATGTAAAGAAAAATTATCCGCTCATGACAATCTTTTGTTTAATTCTAGAAAAATATCAAAATGATACAACAAATACTGCAAATATCCTGCAATTGTTCAATCCTATTTTTACAAAAGCTTGAGATGAATGAAAAAGAATGCTTGACGCAAAAAATATATGTTGGTGTTGCATAGGGTCTCTTATTGCTCAAGTATTATTTTTGATGTAAATAAATGATCTTCTTAGACTTATTCCAAGAGGCTGTGCTTAAGCCAATGATACTGTCTCTGTAAGTCATCACAAAGATGGGCAACTTTCTGAGGCGAACTGCAATCTCATCATGCAAATTATCAGCAATCAGTGTACTTTAAATCATATGGCAAACAATTTACAAAAGCCTCGCTTTCCTTTTAATAATACTGATGAAAACCTTTCAAACAGTTTTACTCTAAGTTAAACAGTCAATCTATCACTTGTAGAGGTGGGACAAAATTATTAGAGTTTGTATTGACAGATTGACTCTCTTGGAGTAATCATGTCGACACTATTTGTAACAAGGTCACAAAGTCATTGACTCTGCTCCAGTTTAGCAGGCCATACATAAACTCAAAATCTGCCATCACATTTTATTATCAGTTTATACTTTGCCATATTATTTACGGTTTCCACATTTATCATAATCTAGCTCCAAAATATGTCACAAAAGATTTATTTTTGCTGCAAAAAGAGCATTTTGACTAGTTGCAAATCTGCATCCTATTCCTGCATGTATTATTCTAATTCCAACAAATGATTTTATTATGACATTATGATTTGCTTATTTTACTTCGATTCAATATTTTAAGAGTTTTCATGGTTTGTCTCCATGTTTGTTGCATGGCATTTACAGGTTCTCAACTCAGTTCAACTTACGTGATTTGAACAAATTAAATACAACCACTAACAATTATTTTAAAAATACCAATGCTAGCTGCTTTAACAATCTTTTACCTAATATCCATTCTCTTAGTAGAGAAAGGCATCTTAAACACTATTCGTCAAACTATTTATTCTATTTTAATGGCTAACTGTTGCCTTTTTATTCCTTTTGTTTTACTTATGTTGTATGACTGTATGTACTTATAATGTATGACTGTTGTATGTACTTATAATTTAAAAATCATTTCCATTTAGAGTAAAAGTATTGCTAATGATTTAGTTTAATATATATACATATTATATTGGTATATATATTATGTATATACATAGTTTTTAAAATTAACCCTATAAAAGTACATGTAATTTACATTTAAAAAAATTAAAAACACACGTTGAAACACATTCTAAATAAATTTTTAAAAAAAAAGACACAAAGCACCTTCAAAGAATTTTTGAAAATTTTCATTTGATTGATTGATTTAATGCAAAAAGACTAAATTATACTGTCTTATCAAATATAGGTTATTTTCGCTATTCTAGGACTGTTGTTATTGGACTGGAAGTTCTCGCTCTTCAGCTGATCAGTCATCTATTTATAAAGGTATAAAAAACTTATATATGTTATCTTTATCAAACAATGATTGCTTGGTTTTAGCTAGCAGATATCTAGCACACAAATTAAATTGTTATCAGATTTTTGCAAGCAAATATTTTATGCTGCTAATAGCGCTTACATGCAGGTTTCAACCAACTAAAATTCAAGAAGAACTCTTTTAATAGGTGACGTGTAAAAACCAGTATAAAATAAATAAAGATTCAACCTGTTGTTTGATAATTTTAAAGAGTCTCCTGTTTTGCCATAGCTTTTTTGGCAGAGTTATATTTATTTTGTTAGGCTACAGAGTTGTTTGCATAAAACAATTCAACATTATAGCATCTGAATCATGAATCTTTTAGTAAGTTTTGCTTTATAAATTTCAAGGCAATTTTATGTATATAAAAGTCATCCATGTTATGCCTTTTATAAATATTGTGTTGCTTTTAGGGACTCTAAAACTTATTCAAAAAATCTGTAATTGGAGATTGAGGCATGATCAGAATGATTGATTACAAACAGTATGTATTGCAAAAGACAAGATTACAGATCAACCCGCTCAACTCAACCTATTCAAAATGAACCCTGACTAATCTGAGCTGTGCTTAATGTAATACATAACATCAACTTTGACCCTGTATAATAAAATAGCAAGAGTCAGTTATAAATGGCATGTATACAATTTTGAAAAGCCTTCAAATGTACTATTCGAAAATCATTGATGTTATATGTCATACACATGATTACCATATTGCTTTGCGGTGGGCTCAATCAAGTTCTCCACTGCTCACATTGTCACTATTGTTCAGCTCAATATCAACATGGCCCTCCTCTTCTGCCAAAGTTTTCTGTCACTGAATACCTATAGTTAGTAATCGTCGAGGGCTTGTGTTCATACAACCCTACCATTATGGTACCATGATAGTGTAGCATATATTTAGGCCACTGATACGTCTTGGGGTAGGGTCGACCATAACTGAAGCGTTGGATATTAATACATTAATGTCACTAATAGTCTATGTGGTAGTGCACTTTGTATTAGGCGGCTTCACAATTACTTTGTCTCCCACAGTGAACGGTTTGAGGTGAATATTTCTCTGGTTTTTAAATGAGTTTTTATCTATCTCTAGCAGTAAATGACTTCCTCACCTGGACACGGATTTAGCTAAAGTAATACGGTCATTCTTTGTGGAGAAATCGTGCCAATACAACATTTCCTGCAAAGAGCCTCCATTTTGAGCCATTGTTCTTTTGATTATTTGTTGTTGCCGCTCTGCTATGTCATTGCCCTGCTGATGGTAAGCACAGCTAAAGATGAGATTTATAGTCCACTTTACTATGAATCTTTAAAAGTTTTTGTTTTGAAAACAAGATCTGTTATTCGTCAAGAATATTTTAGATGTGCTCTTTTTTAAAATATCTGCTTGAATTGTTTGATAGCAATTTCGGTAGCTTCTTTTTTCATTTGTTGCCATACGCTAAACCAACTGAGTCTACGGTCTACCACCGCCAAGTATAGTACCCCATCATGATGAGTTATGCCTGATGCTAAGTTTGTCTATGTCTCATCTACAGGCAGCTCACCATTCTTCCATCTCATCGACTCATCTACACCCGTGACATTCTCTCACTACTCTGTCACATTGTCTTTTAGCGCGGCACCCCCTCCCCAAATTAATCTAGAAAATTAAAAATCAAAATTTCATATTTGTCTACAGGTGGTGAGTATCATGCAAATCACATAAAAAAATTATTGAATATGAACTGACACAGCCAGTCGAAAGAACCGAAAATAGAAGTTTGGGCCGGTTCTTAGGAATCCTTATCAACTCATCAGCTACATTCTCTTTGAACTTGACCAGTCTAAGCTCTACAGTTAACTACTACAAACTAATTAACTTAGAAATCATACTAAACCTCTTTCTAGTCAACATTTTATCTAAAATATTTACCTTTGGATGCTTACTGTAATGAATCACAGAATTTACCTACCCGAATACAGTTGCTAGATCAACCATGACTCTTATTGACTTCAAACTTTACTTGATACCATAACTCAAACCTCTGACTACAGCTTCCAGCTTTGCAAAATTCATGTGATTTCCATAATCCTTTCTTACTCAACAACCATCTTCAGCAATTTGCCATCAACCTGTACTGCAACACCAGCAGCAAGACTGCTCACATCACACCATATGGCACTTTCTTTTTTATTAGGCACAGACCCTCTACCACACTCTTTCTTTTCCAGTAATGCCTTTATCTTAAAAAGCATCATTTTGTCACAATGTGTAATGTTGTCATTAAAATTACTAGTCTGTCTTTTCAAAAAGCTACTTGCTCTCTGCAGCTATCCACTTATTATGCAATGCCCTGTGAGACAATCACAGACCGAAAACAACTCATGGTTTGTCAAAACCGAATCAATATCAGCAATATTGTTGTCACAACCACAAACCAGTGAACCATTCTGTTTTTTTTTTCACATGAAAGCCTACTAATTGGGCAGCACTAATTTGCTCGAGCTCATTTTTCCTAGCCCATAGCTTGACAGATGATTCCTAACACTGATAACATACACTTTTTGACATATTGGCCTGTGCCCTCGGCAACCTTGGGATCTATTGACAATACCTTACTGAGTACTTTTGACATGATTTTTGAAACAACATTTAAGTTAAAACCCATTCTATTCATTACATGGAGCTTACCAATAATCCGAACTGCTAACTTAAAGAGCTTGTCATCAACATAGAACTGCAAATATAACTTATTTAGATTGGGCATACAACAGTTTGAACCGAGTCTGCATCACTCACTGAGCCTTTTCTGACAAACTGTTATATCTACTCCTAGATTGCTAATAATGTGCTGGTTCAACTCTTTGCTTTAGTTTAACACAGACCTGACTTCTTTTTTTTTTTATTTGGCTGCAAAATAATCATCATGAGTATAACTCCTCTAACCTCCCGATGTACTGACTTGTCATACTCAGCTAACTCGCCACACTCAATCTATGACTTAACCTCCTCATAGTCTGACTTAGACTCATTGCTAATCTTATCTTTGCCATTTTATCTTTTTTTAAGAAACTTTCTAATAAAACTTGTTATTGACTTATCAAGTATCATCAACTTCCAAAGTGGAGTTCAAAAGTACAACATCAGCTGCAACAAGTGAAGTTTACACACCTTGCTCCACACTTCCAAAATAAGGAATACTTAACTGACTTACAGAGACATCTCTTAAACGTTTTACTGCATTCACACTTATGATAGCGGAGAAACCGCAAAGAAATGATGGTGAGACAAAGCAACGCAATTTCACAGAGCTAGTTCTTGTCTGTATGAACAGATTAAATTCACCTTTGCAAACAGTAGTTTTATCATTTAACCTTGTTAGTGTGTGGCACAAACTTATGTTTAGCACCTAAGGCATCATTAACTTTTGATGCCACTACTGTGAGCTGACAACCTGTATCAACCAAATATTGACAGAGAACACCATTGACATAAATGTTTGGCATGGACAATTGCGCCTTTGCTGCTGTGTTGCAGAGCAATTGTTTTACGTAGATACTGTCATATTGCCATTTCTTACATTATTTTGACATTTATTATCAAAATGATCTGGAGGATTACATCCAAAACATCATCTGACACACTGACTGCAATTTTGAACAAACCTAGCTTTTCTGTATGTTATAACTACGATCACAAGCAACATGACCATATCCTTAACATTCAAAACATTGGAAAGACTTAACCTGCTTAAAACCTATGCAATTTAAAGCATCTTTGTTTCTCCTAAACGCAAGCATTGCACACACGTTACTGACCAGCTCAGCTAACTATTGCTTATCAACATTGACAGTCATTACCGTTGACATTGTAACGCCCTCTGGCAGACCAGACAAAATTGCGCACCTTATCACCAGTTTCCTGTTATTTGGTTGACCCATCAGGGCAACCAGTTTTTGATATCAGGTAAATAAACATTAGCTGATTAATTTACTAACAATACTCCTCTTACTTTTGAGTTGTTTGTATGATGTAAAAAATCAATGCTAAAGCTCTGCTCAACTCCGCCTTCAAGCTCTCCCAATCACTTATTACTTCAGCACTCAATTGTTGATTGACTTCAAAATCTAGCCTATAAAAGAACAATAAAAGATAGTTGGGCAAATCAGTGACTTCCAGAAGCTTTGGATTTAACTACAATTTTTTTAATCAAACGTAAAAGTCACCACTAGCATTATGATTCTCATAGCTGTTAACCATCTCCGAAAACTGATAACCCTTTGTTAATGCCATGTTGCTAAAATAGCCTGTAAAATTGAGAGTGATCAGAATGAGTGATAATACCCAGTTTGCATTGCCAAATAAAAAGAACACAAAACAACCCACTCAACTCAACCTGCTTAAAACAAACGCTGGCTGCTTTACGTTGTGTTTAATGTAATGCATAGTGCCAAGTCTGACCCTGGATAATGGGATAGCGGGAAACAATAAATGCCAAACATATAATTGTGAAGAGCAATTAATTTATAATGAGTGTAAAATAGTTAACAGTAACACAATTAATGTCTTTAGCTTTTATTGCACTTTGATAGGAGTTTTACCACGGTACAGCTACTAAAACTGTTAAACATAAATGCAGCTTCTCTTTGGTCAAAAGGTTACATGCTTTCTATATTTTTAATATTTCCGCCTTAATAGGCACAACTGCTAGTAGCCTTTTTTCCTACTTTTTTTAACTCTTTTGCTACTGTAGACTGATGCATAGGCTATTACGATAGTAGAATAACAGACCGTAAGCCGATGTGCAGGCTCATCAATAGGGTTTCACTTTTCTTTTTATTACAAAGCTCACAAATTAGCTAGGCAAATCAACTTCTGTCTACAACAAAACAGCTAATCACAGGCAACTAACAAAAAAGATTATTGAGCAATTCCATTTCTAATTATTTTTCAAAACGGAAAACCACATCGCTGTCGCCATGGTAATAAAGATTTTGCCGCATTTGTTCAATACAAAACAAGTCAAAAATTTTGCGAGAGCAGAATTCACTAAACAATTTTATACTTATCTTGTAGAAAATATGTTTTCAATAAGATGCATTTTACAGTCAAACAATATTTGCATTGATTCTAAAGAAATTGCATAAATACTAGTGGCGTACCGATTGTTTGAAGTTCCGCATGAAATAATTTGGTCCGATTAGCAAATTTAGCGCAGTAGTGAAAAGGTTAATTACTTTTCTATCTGTCACATTTTTGTCTCGTGTACTTTTCCCAATAATGTTTAGAGATTCTGTTGGGTTTTCTACACACTCGTAATTTTGCTAAAGCATGTTTATGCATTTCCTTTGGCTTGTGCCACATTTCAACTGATTTCAACATGCACACAATGTTGGAAGCCTCCGTTTAGTAACGTAGCTTACAAAAAGAAAGAGTAAAATCTTTTAACTATCAATTTCATTTGGCTAATCATCAACAAATCTCATGCTTAAAAGACATATTGTGAAGTAGTAGCACCCTGGCAACCCATTATATCATTAGAGATGGTCAGATATAATAACTTTACATACAATTATTCTGCAATATCAGTGATAGTTGATTGCTACAGTTGTTAGAGAGTTAGTTTGCCTCTCTGAAATTTGAGAATTCGAATTTTATACGAAACATTCTTTGTTCTCCCAAACTTTATTGAAAGTTTTAAGCAGATAGACAGATAAAAACAGCTCTTATTGTAAAAAGTGCAATAATTCATTTTCTCCCAAACTCGATTGAAATAATCAAAGAGAAAAATTCAAAATAAATCCCAAATCTTAAAAAATAACATTGCTGATACAACATCATATTTTACTGCAGATCTGAATACAGTAACTGCTTTCTAGAAACCTTTTAATCTGGCTTAGCCATGTCCTTAGAGAAGCTTTAGATCAGATATAGAGTAGTCAAGCTTTCCACCTGCACTTCGTCATTTGCCTCATTTTTCTATGTTACCCTTTCTATCTTAAGTTTGTAATATTTTGCATTATTGTTAGCACCTGCACCACACGGTTATTATTTTTTTGGTATATACAAAGAACAAATCAGAAAGGAGTATATACTCATTGCTGACTTGTTCTTCGAAGATACTGCTTACAAAAGTTCCCGAATTTTTGCTATGTTCATATTCAAACGTTTTTCTGCTCCTTTGTCAGTGCTATGTATTGAGTATACATAACGTCTAGGCTCACAGCCATGTTGTACTTCTGTACAGTCAGTCAACTTTGTTAAAGCATTTTTTGCAGATAATGCTTGACATTTTATTGCATCGCTTCCACACCTGAACTTTCTTCCTTACCTTGTGATAAAACCTTATCAAGCATGTTTGAGTAAAGTAAAACTTGAAACAACTTCAGAAGTGTTTGATTCGCTCTCAAGTGACATTTGTGGTTTTTCCGTGACAAAGACAGCGTCCCACCAAATGCATTTTGGCAGCTAAAGCATCAGTATCAATTATGCGATTGTTGTAATTGACTCACATGAACTCAGTTTTCCTGTTACAGATTCCGATCTGTTTTATTTCTGTTCTAGTATAAGACAATCAAATATTTTTATAAAGAATCTTGAAAAGACAAAGTTTTTTGTCTGTAGACTGCCAGGATGCGTTTGAAAAAGGAGAGAGAAATTCTGGAGCTGTTTACACTCTCCGTCCAAACCCTAACTGGAGGCTCATCAGAGCTGTCTGTCAATTTGACCACGAATCTGGTTGGACTCTAATACAGAGGAGACTAGATGGCAGTGTTGGGTTTCACAGAGGCTGGGTTGAATACGTCGACGGATTTGGATATCTTGACAAAGAGTACTGGATAGGTAACTAACTTTGTAGCTCTTCAGAGTGTGTTGATGTAAACTTGGATCACCAGATAACAGTTAAACAACCTGCGATTTTCCACCTTTAATGGTTCAATTTGTCAATAAAAGCATATTAGATTTTACAACTATGTCTTATGCCTATGGATAAACAATTAAAAATACATTTTTCAAAAATAAAAGTACAAAACGTTTGTTTGATTATTGGATTTATAGATGTGTTTAAAGTATAATTAAACAATAACTTTATTGTTCATAATATGATAATTATTATTTAGTCCCAGAAGCTGAAGAGTTATTCTTATGCTTGAAATGATGTTAAACTAAACATTTGACTTAAACATAATTTTCTAAACAAACTAAAATTATATTATTCAGAGCCATAATGGTCATTTTGCAATTTACTGAAAAAAATACTAGCTAAAAGGCACTAAGATGTTGTAGTGATTCATAAAAAGTTGTTCTAGTTAGTTGTGTTTCTAAGTTATTCAGAGTTCTGAGTAACTTTTAGCTATCATTACTGATTTTTTTTAAAATAGACTGTCATAATTGAAACTTTGCATTAACATCTGATGAACTAACAACAATGGCACTTACCCATGCTCAATAAAAACTTCTGAGTATAAAACTTTGTTCAGGCATTTTAGATAAAAATTTGGATATGCATGTGTATATCTAAATTGTAGGTTTAACAATGACCATTCACTAAACCAGTTGAGCTGAGGTATTTAGCTGTATAGATTAGCTGGCAAAGACTTACGCAAAATTGGGTAACTATATTTAAGGACTAGCTGTGCTACCCAGCATTGCCAGGGTAATAAAAGGTCTGGACAGAAAATTGATTTGTATTTAACATAAAACAGTTCCCATTCTTACTTTCAAATTACATATCATGAAGAGAAGTGTTTTGTGTAGCTGAAAGAAATTAACCCTTTAGCGACCGGGCGCTTACGGCTGGGAATTTCCCAGCACACCAGAGCATTTACTAGGGCGATTTGAGCCTTCGAGACGACTGCTTAAAAACTGCATCAATTTTCATCAAAATTGAGATAGATACATAGATTAACATGCATAGGAATGCTGAAAATTTTTTTTTACAAACTGATATATTTTTATGTAGATAGCTTGCAATTGCTTTCCTACATAAGTCTCAATTTGTTGAAGCTACCAATAATTTATTTTTGCACGTCATTTTCAATTGTGTTTTCTAAATATTAGAAGTAATTGAAAATGTTGTATAAATAATACTTACATGGGTTCATTTGTTCACAAAAATTTGCAAAAGAAATTGGTCGTCCAAGAGAAATGAAAGTGGAGATATGATCTCCAATGCAATGCAGGAGCGCCGCTCAAAATTCTCAGCGCGTGGCCCTAATGACCAGCGAAAAATGGAGGCTTGACAAGGTCGCCTAAACTTGGCTATAACTTGCATGCTAATTGGCATACAGTCACAAATAATTATGCATTAGAAAGCTTAGAAGTTTTTCAAAAGGCTGCCATTTATTTCCTGCAAATCGGCTGTAAAGATTTTGGTCAATATTCTGATTCGACGAAGCTGTCAGCTTTTTACCATAAAATATCGATAATAAATATTTTTCTAGAAGCAATAGCTTTAAGAAAATACTTTATGATAAGCATCTGCACGGTGTCATATGTTTGCTACACGTAACAAAAAAATTTGGTTGTCCAAGTGCATCAAAAGCAGAGTTAGGCGCCCATGTCTATAAGCAGTGCACGAGATGGCTGACAAGACCTGACACGGCTGTTCCCTGTTCCGACACTGCTATAACTTTTGTGCAAATTGGCATTTAGCTGCAAATGAATATGCATTTGAAAGCTGAAATTATTTTTTAGACTGATTTTTTTCTCCAGACAGCTTGCAAAGCTTTACAACTTGAGATATATATATATATATATATATATATATATATATATATATATATATATATATATATATATATATATATTGATAGTTATGATTTTTTGCTGATTTTAGTTGTGATCTTATGCATTTCTCGCAACTAGATTTATGTAACAATTTTACATATAAACACATTGCACAAATTTATGTGTGCTGCAGCAAAATTTCTTGTGCATAATGTGACTTGAGTTGTGAGCCTGCATTGGCACATTTGGTGAAGCAGCACAAGACAGAAGGCAACATTTATTACAAGCACAAACAGCAAATCTTGGACTGCTAGAAAGCGTGTGAACTGAACTCTTTGATAATATGGGTGTCCTAAAAAGGGCGGTCTGTAACAAATAAAACCTGTAAATGCACAACAAATACAACCTGTAAATGTACAACAAATACAACCTGTAAATGTACAACAAATACAATACATAGACAATGACATTTTAGCAAGTGTATGTACAAAAGCAAGTGATACAAAGCAATGAAGCATTTGCACATGCTAAATGAAATTTAAATTGAATTTATTTAGCATGGCAAGCATCAAAACACGACTCGCACAAAGGTACTCCACATGCTAGACATTTAAATTTAGTTTCGCTTCGCTCAGGTTTGTTGTCATCAGCGTGCCTTTTGCAGTGCCTAAAAATTCTGTATTTTGCTGATCTACCTTTCCCTGGACTATTTGTCACTATTTGATGACTAGAAGAAGTTGAAGTGTGGGGAGTACTGTTTTTGCGACAAGAACCGGTATATTTAAATATTTGATGAATTAATTTCTGTCGAAACTGTAAGTCAGTTACTTTACAACCACTATAGAGTCTATAAACTATGGCCGCATTAAATACACAAGTATCTAATAAATGAAAAAATAGTTTTTATACCATTTCATGGTTTTACGCGCAGCGTTATAATAATGCAAATTTTGATCCGATTTGTCAACTCCTCCCATGTATTTGTTGTAATCCAAAATAATAGCTGGTTTACAAACTTCATCCCCTTTATAATTTACTTTGCCTGTATCTGCGATGTCCATGTTTTTATGCATAGTTGAAATTACAGAAATATATTTTTTATCTCTCCAACAGCCAACCATACTTTCCCCATTAGAAAAGCTTGTTGTCTCACCTTT
Organism: Watersipora subatra; assembly: GCF_963576615.1. NCBI lineage: Eukaryota > Metazoa > Bryozoa > Gymnolaemata > Cheilostomatida > Watersiporidae > Watersipora > Watersipora subatra. Next base: position 47,789,204 of record NC_088711.1, on the reverse strand, counting down.
TTTAATTACTTTTCCATTATACATTTTCAAATCTTTAGGAACACCTTTTCTGTTTGGACACAAAGTTCCACAAACATGAGTATTATTTTTTACAAGTTCAGCTGCTAACTCTGGCGAATTATAAAAATTATCCATAAATAAACAATGACCTAAATTTAGTAAACCACTCATTAATTTCATGACTATGTTGTGAGTGACTCCTCTACCAGTTCCTTCGGCTTGCTCCTGCTCATCACCAATGTACACAGACAGCTTGTGCACATAGCCAGAGACAGCATCACAGAGAGCAAACAGCTTTATTCCAAATCTACTAGATCTTTTAGATGGAATATACTGTCTGAAGCTGAGTCGCCCTTTCTAAGCCAGCAAGCTTTCATCTATAGATATAAATTTACCAGGCAGCAAAACAGAAGATAACCGGTCACATATCATGGCAAAAACAATTCCTACTTTGAACAATTTATTGCCAGCAGGGTTTTCCGAATTGTCAGTGAAATGTAAACTGTTTAAAACCATTGAAAACCTGTTTCTTGAAATCATTTTACTAAACACAGCCATAGATAACAAATGATCAGTAGACCAGTAAGACGACAAAGTAGGCTTTTTAACAATACCCATAAGCAAAACTAAACCAAAAATTCGCCAAATATCTTTTTCATCGACAAGCTGCAAACTTTTTCTTAGAGAAAAATAAACCAACTGTAAAGGTTTTAACACTTTGTGAAACAACTGTAACTTTCAAGCTATTAGCCTTGCACCTTGCCAATCGAAAATTCCAGTAAGCTGCTAGGCTGCTAATGACTACACTCTATGACGTTGCGTGAGCATTGTTGTCCAGTTACAGTTATTCTAATAATAGCTATAGCCGGAATGTAGACAGACGTACGGACAAACTTTGAGAAATATATATATAGAAGATTTGGCAAATTATGCAAGGTTTTTAGGGTAGTAAGCAAACCTGAACCACATAGCTGAAAAAAAAATCTGTGAAACTTTTTTAGATGAAAAAATACATATTTAGCAACCATTATTGTGCATTTTCGTTTATCAACTGTAGTAACCGCAACAACCTAAGTTTACACTCAATCAAAGATGTATAGGACAGTTTAGACATAGCTGTAGTTTATTTCCAATGTCTGGTTTATATACATGTAAAAAGTCTTGTGTGTGATATTCAAATATAGAAAAGATAGATTCTTTACAAACTTGCATTGTGTTTGTAGTGCTTATAAAAACTAAAGTTAATGCGAAAGAAGCTTATAAAATGCTCAATAGTATTTATCCTAAGGATTTAATATATCTATATACAGTCAAACATCAATAGCTCAAACACATTGTTAACTCGAATGTTAAAAGATTTTTTTGGTCCAATCCCATACAATGATAAATTGCTTTTAAATGACAACTCGAGCTTAGCATCAGTAACTCAAACAGTTTTTTGCCATACGGCTACTGAGACAGTTTTTATCACCTTAGAATATCACCTTATTCTAAGCCATAGAGATAAACATCAAATTTTAGTAGTTCTTAGGTTCTTAATTCTCAGTTCTTGTTACCACCATCGGTAAAATATTTTTGGTAATGACTTAACTAAAGATTTTGTGAAAGGTCTAATTTTACCAGACATCCACTTTGCAATGGCCTCTCAAAAGCAAAGGAAAGTGTAGAAACCTTCGTATAAACTTAGAGTGAAATAAAAAAATTGATCTTGGTTAAAACGCTCAGAAGAAAAATACGTCTTTTTTCTGAGTATTTTGACCACAGTAAAGTTTCGCTAATTTTAATCTGAAAACTTCTTGGCAGTCACACCACCTAAAACAACAAACAAATCTCAAGTGATAGAAAAATATGTATTCTTCCTGATAATTTTTTCTAAAACTTCAAATGAGAGGACTTTTAACTTGTAACAAGCAATCTATGCTTATAATTTACATATAGTTTGTATATGTACATGTATCTACTGATAAATGCATACGCTTGTGACAGTGCTCTGATAACTTGAAAACTTTGGCTCGGTCTCCTGAAGTTCAATTGATCTATATTTCACTGTATATATATTTCAAAATTTGTTGCTGTTTTTCTGTGTTTTTTCGGTTTTTCACTGATCAGTTAGAGCAATTAAACACCAGCAATGAAAAATCCCGATTGCAGTACACTTGATCTCCAAACCTCTCGTTCACAAGATAAAAAGTTAACCTATTAAGCTACACGAGATGCAATGAATTCATTGGTAATATGAGTCATTTTTTGGGTCGAAATACGCATACCGACTCTGCTTACGTGCAATGTCATTAAAGCTTGCTCTCACGGCTTTGATTAGTAAGTTTAGCAATACTATCCGAGCTTGCTCAATTCAGCCATTGTCACCTTCATTACTTGCTATCATTTATAAGCTGTTTCTTAATACCTGTGCAACGCCGGGCGTTTAGCTAGTATATATGTATACTATTTACTGTATATAAATCTCAAAATTGATCTTATGTTGTTAGTCTTCTGTTGTTGGTCTTTGGTCATTGATTTTCTTATCAGTGGTCTTCCGTTGTCTGTTTTTGGTTGTTATCTTCCGCTGTTGGTCGTTCATCCTTAGTCATCTTTCATCGGTCAATCATCGCCGGTGTTTTGTTGCTGGTCTTCTATCTGTCCAGTTATATTAACAAAGATTTAGGACAGAAAAACCTGCTGCTTACTGGATTTAAACTTAAGACCTCTTGGTCTGTAGACAATCATTTATCCAAAACGCTACACTGCAACTGGCTATAATTTTGCATATAGTGTACATATACTAATTAATCATGCCGGTATTTCATAGACTCATGCTAAAAACTCTAGCTAGCATCATGCTAGCAATAGGCTAGAACTGTTGGCCAGAAAAAAACCTACTTAAACTCACATGGACAGAAAAACTCTTGTGTTTAGTTTTGAGCTGACATAAATCAACAAAATGCACATAAATCATCAAAATACACGTAAATCAACAAACACTTCATTTAAAGGTTAGAGTGGTAAACATAGTAATGTTGATCAGAGTTAGATTTTCTGTGCAAAGATTTTTTTGATTGTCCTTGCAACGTCAGGCATTCATCTAGCATGTATATATAGCAACATTTTTTTTTTTTTGAAAAACATCAGATATCTCAATCTCACCTTTTTAGTGAAATATTGGAAACTTTTACAGGACTAGAGGCAATGTTCTATCTTACTAGAGTTAATCAAAAACTGAGCGTTTACCTTGAAGCACATGATGGTGAATCCAGAACTGCAAACTATTCATCTTTCTACATAGATGATGCTGAAGCAGGTTACACCAACCATGTGGGTACAGCGAATATACAGTTAGCCTTTTCATATATTGTTAATTATAAATAAAAAATCTTTAGCTTCAGTTTTTGAAGTAAAACTGTTAAGCTTTTATAATAAACTTCATTTAATCTTAAACAATTGGAAAAGGTTTGTCGCATTTGAAGTACAAGTTCTTATCTGAAGCAAAAATTAATTTTGTGTTAATGATAAGATTACATGTATTTATAGTTCATGACAAAAATCAAAACCTTGTGGCTCACAATGGTTCAAAATCTTACTTTTGAGCACTAATATCTAGGTTGCCTACTACATACATGTATCATTTTTTAATCACAAACTTTGGCACCCTGGTATGAACCAGGATGTGATTGTTTACCTTTATACTTGTTTTTGTTGAACTCTGACTATTTACACCTGCTGAAAGTGTCATATTCAAAAAATATATGCGGTAATTAAACTGCTTGATAAATAATATTTTATAATTATAGGCTTCAAACACATGACAATTGAATTGTTACACCGACTCTCTACCACCTGCAGCTGCCTTTCACAAATTTACTATAATAAGAATGGTGTTTGATGACATTAAAAAAAATTTTGTGAGGGAAATGTTATAAGAGGGTTTGATGGAGTTTTACGCTATATCTGCAAATAATTTTTTTGTGGAAAAGGAAACTCGCTTCAGCCAATGCCACACACTCAATTACTAATTCAGAGAGTTTTGTTTTCTATAAAAGTACTCCACAATTTATCTGATTAGAATCCCAAAAATAAAAATTTTAATGCATTTGGGAAATTGACTTCTATGAATGTGTTTATGAACTATTGTGGTGAAAGCAGTGTAGCCATTAGCATTGAAAGTGAAATAAATTAATCTATGATTTGTATTTCATTATGTATTTACCATACCGAAGATACAAATGAACTTTTATTTCATAAACTGAAAAAAATCTACGTTGTTACCATTTCGTAAGTTATAACATATTTTATTATGTTGTGTACACACATTACATTACACTACTTTTTGGGCATTTTAGCCACATCGGGACTATTAGACATACTACTTGATGGAAAATTAATGCATAATGTCAAATAGTTAATAGCTATGTATACTTGTGTAGATCAACGGTTACACTGGTGACGTTGAAGACTCCTGGGCTGAGCAGCACAATGGGATGAACTTTTCAGCTTTCGATAATGACAAAGACCTTTCTGAATTGAACTGTGCAGAAAAGTACAAGGGTAATTGCAGATTTTAAAAATAGAAGTTTCAATTTCAACTTTTGTATTTTTTGTTCATCAGTCTCTATGCCAAGTCCTCTAGAAGTTTTTCATGCTTAAGATATGAGTAGTTAGTTTGACCTTGACTTGGAGGTTTAAATTAGGTTTACAACTATATATTACTCAAGTGAAATACCTGCTATAATCTGTATTTGTTTATGTGCAGGTGGCTGGTGGTTTAGTGGCTGCGGTCCTTCTAATTTGAATGGACTTTGGATAGAAGGAGGAAAAAGCTCAGGCGTTCGTGGAATACTTTGGAAAAAGTGGAAAGGCTATCAGTACTCATTGAAAGTAGTGCATCTCTTATTAGGAAGATAAAAATAAGTATGATTTCACTTTGAATTAATTCGTCTTTTGAGATCTGAATATATAATTCACTAAGGATGTTTGTAAAATCTTCACAATAGTGTACTGGTTTTATTAGCTTTATACATACTATCATCTATTTAAAGCCTTTCATCGTTGCTGCAAGAATTAAATATTTCCAATGATTTTGACTAATGTGCATTTTAAAAATTTAACACTGCACAAGCAATCATGCAAAGATAAAGGAGAAAAAAATAAATAAATTGCATATTTCAAGTGCTTTAATCGGAGTATGTTTTTAAAATGTTGTCAAAACACTACCAATTATCTTAATAAATTATACCACAAAGACAACAGATAAATAAATTATTTGTGTGTTTATTTTATTATTAACAACCAACTACACAACAACTTAGTCAGATTCATGAGTAAGAAGCTGTTGCTGACTTTTGCTTCTTTTTAGTCTGCCCTCTTTCAGTGCAAGCTGCTTACATTGAAGACGTTATTTATGCTTTTAGCAACATAGAACATCCACATTATTACTGTAATGCCTCTAATAGAATGCTACCTCTATTTGAACATCACCTCTATTGGTCCGCCACTTTGACTATCTTTGATGTATACGAACCCATAATATTAAATTATCAGTAAAAATATGTCTACAAAATTGCACTAATAATGACTCAATTATATTAATAACTAATAATGACTCAATTACATCAATAACTAATAATGACTCAATTACATCAATAACTAATAATGACTCAATTACATCAATAACTAATAATGACTCAATTACATTGATAACTAATAATGACTCAATTACATGAATAACTAATAATGACTCAATTACATCAATAACTAATAATGACTCAATTACATGAATAACTAATAATGACTCAATTACATCAATAACTAATAATGATTCAATTACATCAATAACTATTAATGACTCAATTACATCATTAGCTAATAATGACTCAATTACATTGATAAGGAGTAATTCTGTTGTTTCTGTTTGTATCGAAAGTCAGTTTTCAACTTCAAGCCTTTTCAGTTCTTTTGTTAAACATTTAAAAGCAAAACTGTAGCAATTAATTGTTACTCTATTAGGCTAATAATAGTTTCTCATTTAACAAAGTCTTGATACTTATTGCGTATCACAAATAGTTTACATTTACAATTGAACATAAACAACTACTTTTAGGCTAAAAGTTGAGGAATAGTTTTTAGTTATGACTTTAAAATAAGCTGCTTTCAATGGACAAAATACTTTTACAGCCATTCTACACGGGTTTCTATGCCAGGTACAAAATGATGGTTGATAACAAAAATTTCGGAGGAAAGAAATGATCTGCGTCTCTAGTTGAAGCATGTGTATAGCTCGTGTAAGACCCGTGTAAGTTTGTCTACATTAGTTGCTCAACCTTGAAGGTTGCAAAATTGAGGTTAAATTCCAGTACCTTGCACTTAGGCAGTTCACTTTTTAGTTTAATATCGGCCAGCATTTCATTGATGCTAGTGCCTAGTTCAAGTTGGCAGTAGTCACTTGACGGCGCTAAAAATATTGCTCTGATCGAGTATCAAGGATGTCATGGGTTGGTGTCAGTAGGTACTAATCCTTTGGGGTTGCATTATTCGGCTTCCTGCAATCTGTACACAAGTGTTGACTTGTGTACTTTTTCGTTTTATCGATACCACAGATAAACTCAGGCCACTGGTTTTTCACTTACAAATCTGTCTGTACTCTTTCAGCAAGGTTAATGTATGCTAGAGCTTTTCCTTCCAGGCAGACTCTTGTTGCTACTGTCATCGTTCGATAAGTCTAGTCTCTACAGCTATTGGTGAGGTTAGTTCTATCAGATCACATTAGTTCAAGCTGCGCATGCTATGGTGATGCAGAAGCAAATGCTCATTTTCCCACCTACCAGTTCAGTTAGTGGGCAGTGGTGCCGTGTTTTTTGCAAACCAACAGTAAAATTAAAGCACATCAATTACATAATTTTTTTTCCATATATTTCAATACATCAGAGTCTTGGCTTTCAAATGAGCCATTGTTTGACATGGTGAGACAGACGTTGGTTGGTGTTTATAAGATTTCCCCAGAGCTCTACTGCAGAAATGTTCAATGGTATATACTCAAAAATTGTGAGGTCACAATTTTCATATGCGGTGTTATGTGCTCTTAGCACTTATTTTATTGCTTACTGCTTATATTTATCAACTACGATAAGGAAGCAAGTGTCAGACAAAAGTAGGACAACTCCAGAGAACCAATGAAGATGACAAAGAAATCAGTGTCATTATTTCTCCATGTACAGATTATTTCTGTGATAAACAACTCAGATTCCAAGCACCATACTATGTTTTCCCGATGATATTATGCACTAGCCCTCTCATTTTATTGTGATGTTGAGGGTCGCGACTGAGACTAATTAATTTAAAGCATTGCGTTATCTCGCGAAAGTGTGATTGACATGTAGTCCTAGGGCCATGCAACCACAGGTCATAAGTTAATCGATGTGATTTCATTACTTTTATCAACGACAGTATATTTATTGAAGCATAATTAATTAACCCAGAACATGTGTTTGTATTGGTTGGGCGTTAGCACAATTCCCGAGCATTGTTGATTATCTAGAATCCTAGTTTATTATTAGCGCTCTCTGGGTTTAACAGCACCGATTGTCACAAAAAAGCGCAGCTTCAATGGCAGAGAAAGGGATCGACTACCTAAGGCTAAATAATAATTGTGACATCAGATTGTGGGAACTGCCACCAAGTGCTTTTTCATTGCAGGACATACTTTTGACACCCTGTTTTTCATAGTTATATTATTCTTTGTGTATTGAACATAGGCTCATTCGAAAGCCAAGACTCTGATCTATTGAACTATATAATAACAAAATTATGTAATTCATGTGCTTTAAGTAACTCTCATTTCTCACAAAACTTGCAAAAAATAAAACATCTACTATCAATAACATGTAGTATTAATAATAATTAGCAAAAATGAAATTATTTGTACAAGCTAATCATTGTGGGTGGTAACCATGTGTGTGAAAACCATCAAAGTTGAGTAACTTGCCTGTTTTGGGTACGGTACCAGCAGTTGCAGAACCACCAACCTTAGGTTAGTTCAAAGGTTTTTCTATTGATTGGTTTTGTTGAATGGCTAGCTCTAAATGGCCTAATGAATACCACAAAGTTAGTTGTATCAATTATTGTGAGATTAACTTCTAAAATTAAGTTTCTGTTGAGCAAGCTAACGTAATCATTTCTTTTGATGCAGCAGCTTCAGCTACCAAAATGCCGTTCATGTTGCGATGTATTTGTATCAAAAAACCATTAATGTCCCATGAGAGCCAATCAAGCTCTAACTAAAGTTTTTTAAATTTTACATGTACCTTAATAAAGCAATACTTGATAAGGTTTTATCATGAGGTGACAAAAAAGTTCAGGCATACTAAGGGTGATGAAATAAAATGGCAAGCATTATCTGCAATAAAAAAATTTCAACAAAGTTGACTGTACAGAAGTACAGCATAGCTGTGAGCCTAACTGTTTTGTATACTAAAGACAGAGCAGTGACAAAAAGGCAGAAAAGGAGTTAAATGCAAACAAGTCAGAAGGGAGTATACTAGTATAGTACAGGTGTTGACAACAATGGAAAATATGATAACCTAAAAATAAAAATGAAAAGTGTATTTTGAAAGGAATATGGAAACTTACTAAGTGCAGGTGGAAAGTTTGACTTCGCTGCACCTGATTTAGAATGTTTTTAAATAGTAGTTACCTGAGTCAGATCTACAGTGAAATATTAATATTGTTTAAGCACAGAAGGGGAGAGTTTGTGGTGGAAAATTGCTGAAGCGGGTAGGCAAAAGCGAAAAGACCGCTGAGGCAACCAAAGCCAGGACTGGACCAAGCATGGACTGACTGAATCGATGAAAATAGTTATGATTAGGTAAAAGAAATGATTATGTTAGCTTGCTCAACAGAAACTTAATTTTAGAAATTAATCTCACAATAATTGATACAACTAACTTTGTGGTATTCATTAGGCCATTTAGAGCTAGCCATTCAACAAAACCAATCAATAGAAAAACCTTTGAACTAACCTAAGGTTGGTGGTTCTGTAACTGCTGGTACCGTACCCAAAACAGGCAAGTTACTCAACTTTGATGGTTTTCACACACATGGTTACCACCCACAATGATTAGCTTGTACAAATAATTTCATTTTTGCTAATTATTATTAATACTAGAAATTCCACTGTCATACAGCCCACGACCAAAGTAATAATGGAAAAAAAAGGGTACTGTTGGTTGTTGAAAAAGTAGTTCTCAGCAGGAATTGACAGAATATAGTGTAAATGAGACTTGTTTGAGATAATATAAAATAAATTTGAGGGAGCGCGACTCTAAAAAGGCGCAACAGAAATGTAACAGAAATAAATATTAATAAAATAAATAATTAACTATCTCAAACTTATGTTTTACAATAATAAAATAAATATTAATTCAAGCTGTAGACCTAAACTACTGTACATAATTTAAATAACAACAGCAATAATGAAATATGTTTATTATATCTCTTATTATATTGAAATGCAATATTAAAAGTAAATGGCAAGCTGCCGTGTAATATACAATTTGAAAGTTGGTTATTGGTTAAAATAAATATTAATTCAAGTAGTAAACCTAAACTACTGTAAGTAATTAAACTAACAACAGCAGTAATGAAATATGTTTATTATATCTCTGAAATGCAATATTAAAAGTAAAATATATTGTAATATACAGTTTTAAAGTTGGTTGTGTTGAATGTAGAACGGTTTTGACAGTGATATGTAACAGAAATAAATATTAATAAAATAAATAATTAACTATCTCAAACTTATGTTTTACAATAATAAAATAAATATTAATTCAAGCTGTAGACCTAAACTACTGTACGTAATTTAAATAACAACAGCAATAATGAAATATGTTTATTATATCTCTTATTATATTGAAATGAAATATTAAAAGTAAAATGACAAGCTGCCGTGTAACACACAATTTGAAAGTTGGTTGCTGGTTAAAATAAATATTAATTCAAGCTGTATACCTAAGCTACTGTGCTTAATTTAACTAACAGCAGCAATAATGAAATATGTTTATTATAGCCCTGAAATGCAATATTAAAAGTAAAATATATTGTAATATACAGTTTAAAAGTTGGTTGTGTTGAATGTAGAACGGTTTTGACAGTGATATGTAACAGAAATAAATATTATTAAAATAAATATTTAACTATCTCAAACTTATGTTTTACAATAATAAAATAAATATTACTTCAAGCTGTAGACCTAACCTACTGTATGTAATTTAACTAACAACAGCAATAATGAAATATGTTTATTAAATCTCTTATTATATTGAAATGAAATATTAAAAGTAAAATGACAAGCTGCCGTGTAATACACAATTTGAAAGTTGGTTGTTGGTTAAAATAAATATTAATTCAAGCTGTAGACCTAAACTACTGTACGTAATTTAACTAGCAGCAGCAATAATGAAATATGTTTATTATATCTCTGAAATGCAATATTACAAGTAAAATATATTGTAATATACAGTTTGAAAGTTGGTTGTGTTGAATGTAGAATAGTTTTGACAGCGATATGTAACAGAGAGCAAGCGTTGGCATTTACGTGTCTGGAAGTTTTATGCAAACTGGAGTGAAATAAAGAAATATTCTTGTCATAAAAGGGCGTTGTAGTAATGCCCTACCTTGTAGATAAGATGTAAAGAAATCTGGCTGATGTTCTAGATAATTTGCAAAAACCTTTGGTAATTGGACAAAAACGTAGGCTGATAAACTGTGTACCACATTTTCGTACCTGTAAATCGGTCTACGCCTCAAACAGTACACAGTAAACAGTTCTACTATCTGTCGCACGGCTTTATTGGCGTTTCGTAGGTCGGTCGAAACTATTTATAAACCAAGCTGTTCAAGCGTTTTGTGGCGATTTGTGGCAAGACTTTATCGTTCTATTCTCTGTCGCTCGGCGTTTCAATTTCCGGTCTTAACCTTTATTAAACGAAGCTTTTCAAGCGTTTTGTGACGATTTTTGTCCTAATAAATCTGTCTATTTATGTATAATCCGATCAGATGGGTTAGTTTTAGGAATTTGCGGTAACCTTTTAAAGGCCTGGTAACATATTTGAATAGGTTTATATGCGTTTTGTATCATTAGTATACTTAAACGACATTACTGAAAAATAGTTAAATTTGTTGATAGGATTTCGTTGCAAGGGTTTGGTGACGGCCGTTAACGGATAATTTTTCAGGAGTTGTGTGCACATGTGCATTTATCATAATTCTCTCAATCAATCGTTTCACTCGTGTTTGGTCGTGGGACTACATGTTATTGATAGCAGATGTTTTATTTTTTGCAAGTTTTGTGAGAAATGAGAGTTACTTAAAGCACATGAATTACATAATTTTGTTATTATATAGTTCAATAGATCAGAGTCTTGGCTTTCGAATGAGCCTATGTTCAATACACAAAGAATAATATAACTATGAAAAACAGGGTGTCAAAAGTACGTCCTGCAATAAAAAAACACTTGGTTGTGGTTCCCACAATGTGACGTCATAATTATTATTTAGTCTTTTCGACCTTACCCAACCAGTTCAGACTTTTGTGGATCTCAGGTGAAAGAGACTCATTTCAACTTGGCTGCCTGGGAATGCTGGCGTTCTCTTTAAAAAGTATGATCTTGGCTGCTTTCGGTTGATTGATGGAAGGCTGAGCGTCAGCTAGATGTGACTCAACATAAGTTTCCCTGTTATTAGAAACAATGTTGCTTATCGAGGCAGCCTGGCCAAACGCTCTTCTTCAACCATATAAACCTGGTTCTCGAAAATACAACTGGTAGTGGCTGAAAAGGTAGTCAAATTTAATCTGATCTCTCTGCTATAGCAACAATGAATATTAATCAGCAAGGCTACCTGGATGCAGAATTAGCAAAGACAAAAATAAAACACCAATTTTCCACAAACCTCATTCAACATTGTCGTGGTTTTTCTAGCAATCTTTATTTGTTCGAGTATGTTTTTAAATTAAATCATAAAATTTGTGTGTTGTTGTAACAAGCTCAGTTTATGAGTATACAGTATTTTGAGTTTGTTTCCACAACATCTTTATCTTTGTATTTGCTTTGAATTTAAAGTTGTAAAAGGTTCTTTGCGTAGATTCAAATGACAATCCCTTGGTTTCTGTAGTTAAGACAGCTTGAAGTGATGAAAGTCTTTAGTAACTGTTACTTCTTTGCTTGGCTTCCTCACAAACTGGCTTGAAATGATTAGAAGCAAAGAAAGCAAAAGAGATTTCACTTTGTGTTAGCTTCAAGTTTGAGAGGCAGCAGTCACAGGGATGCATAACATTAGAGAAGGCAAAGAGACTGCTTAGATGATTGATCATCAGCTGGGGTGGTCTGCGACGGCTTAAGACTTTTATGTGTTTCTCCAGATTGTTCTGTTACAATGACATCTTTAGGTCTCTGAATATAAAGAATTGCATAATTTGAAAGTTGATAGCTGATAACTAAGCAGCACCATATATAGTATATAACCTTTACTGGCAATGATTGATTTATATGCAAAAAATCATGCTTCAGCTAAAAATCGCGCTGATTTAGCAAGCTAACATTGATGCAGCAGCTTTTTGCTACAAGTGCAAATACTTGTAAACAACTAACTGTAGTAATCTATGAAATTACGATATATATTTTATAAAAGGAAAAGTAAAATTCAGAATGTTAGGCTTTTCACCTATTTCATTGCAACATGCATGTAGTAGATAAAACTGTTAAGAATCAGCTTCCTAAACTGTTAGGAATCAGCTTCCTAGAGGTAAGCGTAAATTACAATTGCACTGTCATGTAGAGTATGAAATTATGCTCGAAACAGGTAACTGCATGTAAAATAATTAATATGACACAAAACTATCTAGTCTGTACTTACTTTGATTATTCAATGCTGTTTTCTATTTGAGGTGGTGGATCATCTGAAATCATCAAGTAAACTGAGAAAAAATAGTAAATAGTAAAACATATCTTTGCATCTGAAGTCATATTTTAAAGGTTATGTGGTTGCGTAATCATTTGCAACCTTCATCCAAAGTCAAAGGATTATCTGACAATTATTGTAGTGTATTTGCATGTATATGTACTATATACATGTACTATATATACTAAATTTACATATACTATATGCCTAATCATTATGAAGTTGAACAATTAATGAAACCATCAACAAAGTAATATAATTGAAATAAATAATTATAAGTTACAAAATGATTTTATAATTATAATTAAATGAGATTAAGTCTAGAATAAATAAGCTTTGCTCAATAATTGTAAATGTATCAGATTTCAGCAACTATGGTCAAGATAAGATGCTTGTTACAGCCACGGTACCCTATAGCCAATTTTAAATGTTGTCTTTAGATCTCTCCCATTTTATGATTATTTTTTTACATACTGTGTTTCCATGTTTGATGTAATAAAAGAATACAAAGGAATAAATCATTGTGAATTAAAAATGAGTTGACCATTAGTAATGAATTCAATGAAGTCTAGAATAAATAAGCTTTGCTTAATAACTTTAAATATATTAAATTTCATCAGTTATGATAAGAGGTTTTTTAAAGCCTTTTGTCCGTTTGTTGTTTAAAGCCTGAAGATTTAGTACTAAAATAATCAATTTTAGCTACATATTTTACTTAAGACAGTAAAATATTTACATATAATGATGGAAATATCTTTGCTAGATTTCTAAGCAATGCTTTATTTGCTACCATAAATTCATGAGTATGAGTCAATAATTTGACACCGTAAATCAAGTTTAAAAATCATAGTAAATTTTAGAAAATTCCAACTCAAAAAACCATAGCAAACCAAAATTGTTTGATATGACACAAAGGGATTTATTCCTAAAACATTAAAATACAGGCAATTCATACTTAAGATAGAATACATCAAGCACAAAGTTAGTCTTTTCAAAGTTTTTATTTATAAGATCCTCTTCTGTAAAAAAAAATTTTTCAACTTTTTTTATTTTTTATAGTTGGCCCATCCCTCAACAAGCCCACACTTCAATAATCTATTTAAAACATTTGCTATTCTCTATCCATTCATTTTGTTTGTTTAAAGCCTGAAGATTTTGACTAAAAGTATCAATTTAAGCCACTACTCTCACTTAAGACAGTAAAACATTTACATATAATAATAGAAAATATGTTTGCTAAATTCTCACGCAATTTTTTACTTACTATAAACTCCTGGCTGTAAGTCAAAATTTTGACACCACAAATCAAGTTTAAAAAACCTAGTAAATTCTGGCAAATTTCATTTCGAGAAAATCGCAAACCGTAAATCGCAACCATCGCAAATCAAAATTGTTTGATATGACAGATAGGCACTTGTCTATAAAACAGTAAAATACTAGTGATCCTTGTTTAATATACTGTAAGATAGACCAAGCACAAAATTAAACTCTGCAAAACTTTCATTATTAGGATCCTCTTTTAGAACAGTTCTTTGTCTTTCAACTTAACTATGTTTTGTAGTAGGCCCACCTCTCAACAAGCCCACACTTCAATAATTTATTTAAAACATATGCTATTCTCTATCCATCCATTTTCTTTCCATGAATCACGATCCCTAGAGCAAACTTCCTTTAGGAAATTGTTCTGCTTTAAATACCGCTATTTTATTCATTTTTATTGCTGATGAGACCAAAGACATGGTTTTTGCTGATAGCGCAGTTGATTATTAAAAAGCATTTTGTTAGATATACCTCAACCGCATCTGTCAACTAAAATATTCCAATCAAGTAATTAGAGCCGGAGAAGGGTGTCGACTTTTGTGGCTGGTACAAAAGTATTTACACGTAAACATTAAGTGAGCGAATCAATAAACAATCATTGTTTTATTTGTATTTTCTCCCTACGAACATTTTAATGAACGAGTAGAGTAGAAAAAGTGATGAAAGAGAAATTTCCCACAATTCGCTCAGAATTACAGTAAATTAGATCAAGTTCATGTAAACTATTTTGGTAACTTCATAATTTTTTATTAATAATTTATGGTAGCATGATCACTTTTACTTGTAAGATTACCTTATTTAAAAAGAATTCCGTACAGTATGGGCTGGGAGTTACTTAGAGCACAAAGTTCAATACTGGTTTAAGCTGCGAAATAAATTTGGGAAAATTCAAGTGTTGAAGTGAATTTGAAAAGGTTTGTGAGAAAAGCCTACAGAAAAATTGCCTTTTGTAAAAAGCAATAGGAAACTATAAAATTAAACTTTTGGTGAATAAAGGCATCATCAGAATTCAATAAACTCACTGGCATCGCCACTCTTTTTGTGTCGCACGTATAGTACCGCAATTCCCACAATAACAGCCAATATGACAACTCCAACAGAGATGCCACTAGCCTCGGTGGCTGCCTGGCTTGCTGCTCCTGATTTCCTGCTCCTGAGTTTTTGAGGTAGAGCAGCCACTACACAACAAGTAACAATATTTGTGTTACAAACATAGAATTGATTCATTCACCATGCTTTCAATGCTTTAAACTTTAACCTGATATAAGTATACTCTGTGAGTAAATGTAAAAATTGTATAGGAGCATTCGGAGATTGGAGCAATATTACATTAAAAGCTCTTTGTCATAAAACCTTGTATATTTCTAGGAAGATTAAATAACTTACTTTTAAACATGAAATTATTAAAATGAAGTTTCAAAGAGGGGCATATTCTGTTTGCACTACACCCGAAAGGCGTAAAACGAAACCACAAGCCCGAAAATGCTTGTGCTTCCACGTGAAACTGAGGTTATCGATCTAATGCAATTCTTACTAAAACTCAGAAAAGTTGAATTTTTAAACTAACAGCTTAGAGGTTGTTACTAGTTGTGTGTTTTTTTCTTCTATCTCTTTCGTTTTTATTTGAACTTTCAACTTTATCTTCAACACTGCCATAGTTAGAAAAGCTCAAACGTTGCATAAAGAACTTGCTCCACAAATACAGTTAAATGTTAGCACAATAATTCAAATGCTTAGACAATTGTATTGCAGGGTACCCAATCACAAATTGCGGTTGACCTAAGTAAACTGTTTGGCTTTCTGATTAATAATAGCTTCTCAGCTTAAAGTTCACTTATCTTTATAAAAACATGTTTTTTCATATTAAGAAGACTAAAAAGCATTGCAAACACAAAAATGGCATATTTTTCTAACTTAGCTTAGTTACCAGCATATTAATGTTATCTGATATTTCAGTGACTACTAAAGCTGTTTTGTGTTTTAGCATATTTGTTCATAGGAACATATGTAGTAATTGGTCACAAAATAATATTTTGTGACCAAATATTTCGTTCTTAACATATTATGTTAGCAACAAAAAATCTTATTCTTTATGAAACACTGTTATGTTTTAAATAAAAATGTTTAGTTTTTGTCATCTTATCATTTTGAAACTAAAATGCGTAGTCAAGTTTTGTCTTTGGTGTCGTAAAAGCACAATAAAAGTTTTTGGACACCTTAATTTGCAACTCTGAAGTTGTGGCTCAAAACTGCAAAATTAAATTTATTGCATTTACATTAACAATACATAATTTACCATCAACAAAATTATAAACATCACAAGCAATTTAATCATTTTGGTATGTTCTGCATTTATTTTAAAATAGCAATAAAGTTATAGATTTTGTAAATTATCATTTTATCTAGAAAACTGGTTTAATTCTTAAAAAGGTATTTCTATCTGTAGAGTCTAAATATTGCCATAGTTCAAACACATTTTCATACATTTCAAAGCATTAACTGCAGTTACAGTAACTAATATGCATTTTATGTACACCTAACAGAATGCCCGGCATTGCACGGGTATTGAAAATCAGCTTATAACCATTGACAAGGAATGTAGTTGCCTGCCATTAGTCTTGCACATTGCCAATGGCTAATTTGAATAAGATAGTACTTAGAGTACTAATAATAAAACCGTGTGAGCAGGCACAAAATGACGATTCAGCATGCAAAGTGATATGCCTATTTTCACCCACATAGCCACATATATCGATTCAAAATTCAAAGCGTTTCACATGGCTTAATTAGTAATATATTTGCCAGATGAATTGGTGGGTACTAAGGTCAAATTTAGCATGAAACAAAGATTACATTTCTCAATGTTAATAGCTACAGCTAGACATTTTGGAATGTCCAGCTATAGCTATTAACACACGAACACGCGTACACGCTCACACGAGCAAGCAGGCATACACATACCAATGCGCACACGCACACTTTGAGATTTAAATATATAGATATCAGTTCAATATTACGCACATTTTATTGGAATCCCTTCTAAAGTTTGGACAATTGATAAACCTTTAGCTTTGAACTCGATGATGCACGACCAGTTATAGTTGACAAGGTCATCAAAGCTGTTGGAGTCCAGCAGCAACATCAGTGAAGAGTTAATGTACAAAAACTCTTCATATGTTGAGATGGACTAAATAAAATATACAGATTAGAGGGTAAAATTAGTAAAGACTAATTTTAAAGACTATGAATAAAGTTTAATTTGTTTTACAGACAAGACAAGGAATTCTAAATCCAGTCTTAAATTAGCTGACTGGATAAAAAATTGTAAAATATTCAAATGAAATGTAATTAGAAATTAAAACTGTTCATTTGCTAAAATTCAGTTAACTCAGACAGATTTTTCATGATGCAATGCGTACGTTCGAACACCTATATTTGGTGAGTAATATTTATCATGTAAAATAGTATAGGTTTTAGAGCCACGCTTAACACTTTTGGAATTGCAAATTAGACATTGAAAACTCTTAGTTTTTATGTATCTACCTTATATCTGCTTATTTCCCCGGTATTTTTTCACAGGTTTTATGGTTTTATTATGGTTTATTATAGTTTCAATATAGTTTATTAGGGTTTATTATGGTTTTATTATG
The DNA here is from genome assembly GCF_963576615.1 of Watersipora subatra. Taxonomy (NCBI): domain Eukaryota; kingdom Metazoa; phylum Bryozoa; class Gymnolaemata; order Cheilostomatida; family Watersiporidae; genus Watersipora; species Watersipora subatra. Next base: position 47,771,286 of record NC_088711.1, on the reverse strand, counting down.
ATTTATTATGGTTTTAATATAGTTTATTATGGTTTTATTATGGTTTATTATGGTTTTAATATAGTTTATTAAGGTTTTAATATGATTTATTATGGCTTTAACATGGTTTGTTATGGTTTTAATATAATTTATGATGGTTTTGCTATTTAGAACGCTGTTTTTATTGCTATATTTTGCCAAAGTATTTATCAGCTTTCATCATTTTTCTTTAATCTCTTTGACCCTGGCAACTGTCCCATAAATCTAAGAAAATGAGAACATGCATACAATTATTAAAAAATCTACTTTGCAGATTCTCATTCATCGTTGGGGCGCCTGTTCCGATCGAACTTCCGATTCTCATTCATCGTTGGGTTCGATCGTTCCTGTTCCGATCAAAAAGGAACTTGCATAAAATTTTATTGTAAATAAAATTATTTTGTTGCATAAAGATTTAGTTATATTACATTACTATTTTTTTAATTTGTGGTGATTTTTAATGTTTGAAGTGATTTGCCTGTTAGAATGATTCAAAATTGAAATTAAAAAAACTTGATTGTAGCTAAAAGACTCCAAAAAAGATACATGCAAACGGTGTCATTGCTAGCTATCATTGTTATAGCTGGTATCGACTATGGCGGTCAAGATGAATCAGGACATGTTTCAATTCTGTGAATCTTTTTTGTAGCTGTAAATGTCATAACCCCATTTGTCATAATCCCACTGTCATTTGTGCTGACCATTTTAACCACAATCTAGTTTTGTCAATTTAATCTTGACACGCTGTCACAGTCAAAAAACCTCAAACATAAACATTAATTGCAACTGATGGGAAAATGCTGACACATTCCTATAAATTTTATTGAAATTTTTTAAAAGTTTATCTTTAACAGCAAAAAGTGGAAAGTTATTGTAAAGACTATCAAAAATCTAAAAGTCAGAACTCTCTTAAGTTGAGGTTGTTTGACAGATGTTTTCAACATCTCTCTGGTAAAATTTACAACAACTATTTTTGCAAAAAGGAAATGTTTTATATTAAAGGTTGACTTGCAACAAAATTCGCATCACAGTTATTTAGAATCAAAAGGTTCACCATGTAATAATCTGCTGTCCTGTATGCTCAAAATATGTGGAAATGTGATCACAAGCTCTTAAAAGCTAAAAAACGAACAGTTAATGGCAGCCATCACAAAAACAGCCGTAGATTGGAATCCTTCTCAAAACACCTCAAATGTGATGTAGTTGAACACGATGTGCTTCTTTTTACACTTTAATGCAACCTTGATCGTCGAAATATTTTCACAAATATACTTCACACAAAAGGATGCCAACCTACGGCCAGTTTTTTAACTGTTTCCTTTTGAGCTTTAAGGCGCTTGTAATCACATTTTTTTATATTGTGAACCTGCAACACAGCAGAGGAAAGCATGGTGAACATTTTGCTACCAAATAACTGTAATGCTGTTTTTGCAAGTCAACACTGAAAATTAAATAGTAGTCAATGATAAAAGTTAAATCTAAGCTAAACGATTAAACTTTAGATTTGCTCAAAACTAGTTGGTTTTTTCTAATAGTGACGAAAATAAGACTTTGTATTATGAAAAGTAGCGTTAATTAAATAACAATAATTTAAAACAGCTTTACGTTTTTTGCTAAAGAATTCATTTTGTGGTTTGGAACAAATTTGCCAAAACATTTTCTACTCAAGTTTGCTCTGTTTTTAATGCTAGAACTATTGTTTTGAAGCTTCAAACCTAAGTTTTAAAAGTGGTTTTGAGATTCAATTTTTCATTTTTATAATATGTTGCTACTGATCTATTTACAAACATTGTTAACAACACATGGTTTTGTCGGCAGCACCAAAAACTGTGGCAGTGCATGAACAAAAGTGGTTTGCTTTATTATTATTAGTATTTGTGTTGTTGACTACTCTTGTTACCTTTGAACAAATTTATGACGACTTTTTTGAGGCATGTTACTGATCAACCTGTTATTATAGCCTTAATCTTTAAGGCAAAACATAAAAGTTAAGCGTAAAAAATAGTATTCCTGACGTACCTTCACTAGCGATAATTTCCTACGCAAGTGTATTATCAAAAATAGCAACAGTTGTTTGGCCATGATAAGTAAGTTATAACCTGAATACCTGAATTCCAGTTAGGTCAGTATACTCTATTGAGCGTATAATTCCATCTTCAATTTTAATTGCATCGGTCTTCCAGAAAATTCCAACATCTCTGACTTCTGGGGTGTAACTGTATGAACATTTAAACTCGTACACTTGTGAGAAACCTTTAGGATTTGATGGTACTTGTATGTCACTGGTTGGTGTTTGGGTAAAGGTAGGTTTGCCTGTCAGAAAAAAGCATAAAAGATTAAACACTACCTTGTAATGGCTAACTGAAATGATAAGTGAAAAAAGGTAAAATGTGCTTGTCTGTTAATGCTCCCTAAATGTGGTTTTTGCTTTTCTTATAAAAGTTATCTAAAAAAATTTAATTCGACTATATTACATTTTCTGAGCACAGGAAAATACTTTAGCACTTGCTGCTTTAAAAAAACAGTAATTTTCACCAAAGGTTCTTTCAAAATGTGGAAATTATTACAAGCTTACTACACTCATCTCTTTGCTAAGTGTTTACAATTTTCAACTATGTTACTAGAGAAATATTCTATACTCTACTATATAAACGGCAATCGTTGTCTGTTTGTGTATGTGTTCGCCTTAGAGAGTACCGTACTTTTCAGGCTATTTGCCGTTACTAGGTGTCTAGGGCGCATTAACAGGAATGTCAGGTTAGTGCGCCTTTATACATAACCTACCTATTTATCATTTTCCGTTTTTACACACAAATGACATCATATTTGGTTAGTTATCTCCGCCTCTTTCCAGTGCCAACGGCACTGTTCCCTTTTAAACAGCGAATTTGCTGCCGTGTCAAAAAGCACTGTCCTGAGTTCTGCGGCCTATACAAAGGTGCCCATACAGCTATACAAATGTACTACTCATTAAATAAAATAAATTAATGAGTAGTAATTTACATGTAATTAATTTTTACTGCCAACGAGTACCGAGTAGGCCATGTGAACATTTGTTTCTTGGGGCCACTGAAAAAAACGCTGTTCTCACCTACTAAATTCATACATCAGGTGAGTAGCTTAAAGGGTGAGTACTTCTCATTCAATGTTGTATTGTTTATGAATTGCCACACCTCCACTACATAACCATTTCACTTTCGTCTGTGTACAAATTTAGCTATTGGCCTACTTCTAGCCATTTTGCCGATATTGCTTCAAGATATGTATACAACAATTTTTCAATTTCAAACTCTATCTATAATGTTTGTTTTGGTTATATTTTTCAGTTTTCCAACATGTTAACAAACACTGCTATGCAAAAAATTCAATGTATCTATACTTTATGCATTGATAAAGCGATGTGAAGCTATGAAGCTAGAATGATAGAGGTGGAACGAGACACGAGACGTTTCGAGTATCGACCTGTCTCGTCTCGTATCGGTCTCGTCTCGACTTAACTAATGCCAAACTCGAGACAGGAAATAGAACTAAAGCGCCTGCGCACGGTTGTTAAAACATGGCTTCTTGTGGTAGCAACAACTCCATATATTGTAATGGATTGCGGACAACTGCCTTTAAAGTTATACCCGGTCCGTTACTGCCTGTTGCTATTGATTATGTTGGCCACTGAGTCTAATCCTGCAGGCCGGACAACGGCCCTGTTATATTTTAGTTTGGTTCTGTTTGCTTAAAACAGATACCGGGTCGTATCTAATTACTCTTCGGATAATCCAATTTAATAAATAAGACTTTTGCGGGTAAAATGTCTGTATTTTATCGTATCGTGTCTAAACACCAACTGTCCTTCATAAAATTCAGGCCTCTTTTACGTATATACTACCAATCGCGAATAAAACTTGCCCGAACACGGAGAAATGAACGAAAGGCCGTGTCGACCATAGTCCGTGATCGGTTAACAATGACGTTTTGTTAGCTCAATATAAGAATATACATGTATACAGTAATTAATATAATTTCATTAGTACAATTTAAATATAATTCACGTACTACAGTTAATACACAAACAACACATAACATTAATGAAACGATAAGAATAAAAGTGTTATCGTGTGTTCTTTTAGTTGCGGTATTTCTTTGTAGAGCGACGGCTATCGGTTTCATTACATTAAAAAGTAAGAACTATTCGATAGATGGTAAAATATACATGTACAAAGCAATATGTTTATAATAATTGTGATCAATCAAGCTCAAAATTCTTAGAATATATAACTTCGGTATTTTAGAGCTGTTTGTGTCACTTTTGTTTACAAAAACTACATGCACATCACTATTAAAATGTTGTATTTAAATCGTTTACACCAGGTGAAAATTCAATTTAAAAATAGTTTCATTAATTTTATATATACCAAGTAGCTAGTACTTGTGTGGTGAAATCATCACCAAATGCTCATTATTTTACTGTCTTGTGTCTCGTGTCTCGAGTCTCGAATTTTTATAAGACAGTGTCTCGAGTCTCGTCTCGAACCTAAAAAACCTGTCTCGTTCCACCTCTATAGAATGATCCTATACAATGTTCTTTATTCTTACAAAACCATTACTTCCACCACCATCAGAGTCGGCGCTGCTATTGCTATTTTAATTATCTGTGTGATCACAAAAATCTGAATCGGCTATAATGTCATCAACATAAGTAGTTATTTGTTTTCTAACTTGGACGCGTTTGATGACCTTACACAAAAAATCTTTGTTTTTAAGTTGGAAATTCCCAAACAAAGATGAAAATATTAAACTTTAGGCTAATTTAATAGAGAAATCTTAGGACAACACTGTCACTACCATAAAAGCCCTAAAGACCGTTGGTTATGCTATCAACGAATAATAAAATTCAGTTACTAGCAATTGCTGGTAAAGCTGCAAAAAGGCGTCTACGTGGTCGACCATAGAAAACGGATAAATGAGTCTACTTCAGTGAAAGGGTTTAAAACGTTGGATTTTTCACTGTTTGTGATAGTACAAATGCTCATTTCCTTCTGCAGCCAAGTTACTTCTACTTTTTTCAGCTATGAGTGCTACAGAACTACAGCTACTACAGAACTTGCACGGGTACTGCTACTGAATTTTACCTACTAAATTTCTACTTCAAAAAAGTAAGTGATTCTTATTCAATGTTGTAGTGCATTGTCTATGAGTTGCCACACCTCAACTACTTAATAAAGTCAGATTTGCCACTGTTCGTGATAATGGGACATGTTCATTTCCTTTAGCAGCTGAGTTACTAATTTTTTGTCAAGCTACAAGTAGGCCTACTGTAACTTACTACTGCATAATTTGCTTGAGTACTCCGAGGGTTGTGATAGGCGGGGGTGAAAAGAAAGAGAGCAGCTGGTATCGACTTACTGTCACCCTGCTTTATCCATGACCAGCTGTACGTCGCTTGCCCCAAAGTAGGCACAAGCCAAAAACTGTTTGTTCATACACCCGACAGAAAAACAAAAACTGTTGTCTATCCGCAAGGGTTGCGTTGAACTAACATTGTGTTATTGTTATGTCATGCTATGTTCTTCATGTTCTGCTATACCACATGCAGCATTTTCTAACATATCTTTTTCAGTATATATATATATTTTCATGCATTCGTTTTCTTTATTGTATTTCATAAAAAGGCTATCATGTTGGCGTTATGTTTGAAGAAGTTCAGTTTGCCTAGCAATGTCAATTTCATTATCAGTTCTCTGTACACAAATAGGGCAACTCCGATTTGAGTAGCTTGAGACTAGCTGTAAAACGTAAAGCAGATTTTCATTGTTCCCCCAACATTATTGAGATATTTGACTGCATATGTGTATGCATAGCGTGATCAGGGCAAACAGTTACAGTAGACTGCATATTTGAAGTTGCTTTACAGTATGAAAGACAACTCTCACTAAACCTCTTGCTGTAAATGAATCTGTTCCAATGGATGGGTAATGCAGCTAGTGGTTTGGGGCTGTGGCATCGCTCGGGGATGCACGAAAGACCTTTTTTGCCTTGAGTGCAGCGAGAGTCTCCAGGCCCAGCTTTCAGGATGAATTAGTTGGCGAGTGCGAAGCGATTGATTGCAAAGCGATTGAGTGCTAAGCAATTGATTGCGAGGTGATTGATTGCGAGTGCGAAGCAATTGGTTGCGAGGCAAATGGTTGCGAGTGCGAGGCAATTGAATGCGAGACAATTGCAAGACAATTGAGTGTGACGCGAGTGGGAGGTGATTGCGAGGTGATTGCAAGACGGGTGCGAAGCGATTAATTGTGAGACGATTGATTGCGAGGCAGGTGCGGGCCGATCGATTGCAAGGCAATTGATTGCAAGTGCGAAGCGATTGATTGCGAGGCGAATGCAAGAGCGCAATTGTCAACTGCTCAATGGGTAAAGACTGGTCAGCCAAGACAGGGGCTCGCTGGCAGAAGTGCACGATCGTCAACTGCAAATATCGTCGGGAATGAACGAATGCATGAATCTAGACACATGAATCTAGAATATTTACTAGACTTTACACACATCTAGGTGTAAAACACATTGCAGATTTCCATTGTTTTTCCCAGCATTATTGACATGTATATGTATATGCATACTCAGGTCAACAATTTCAGTAGACAACTTACATAATAATACATCAGGGCAGCAATTTCAGTAGACAGCATATTTGGAGTTGTTATACAGTATGAAAGACATCTCTCAATAAACCTTATGCTACGCGTGAATCTATTCCTGTAGGTGGGTAATGCAGCTAGTTCTCTATAAAGGACTAGTTTGTAATCTGACAGCATCATGATAGAGCACTTGCAATTTTGCACTGGGCTTATCTCACATTCTTTTACAGTCTATCGTTTTTACAATAGCTGTCTCATAGTATAGGTTTTATCACAGATTTCTATGCAGCTGTGTTGTTATCTTCTCTCTATACTTTCTCTGCTAGGGTTTTCTTTAGATTAGTAGTATTACTATCATTATCAACATTCCTACATTTACTATTAATGATTATTATATTATACTTATATAAAAAGCACCGCTAGTAGTTGACTTGAATTGCGAAAAACATTTTAGCAACTCTGAAAGGAGTTCATTTTCTTACAGTTGTCAGCTACAAATGGTTCAATAGTTAGCCATCGAGCATGGTCAGCTATTTTAATATTTTTTTAATATTTTAAATATTTTAACTAGGTAAAATAACATGAACATATAATAATGAGAGTATCTATAAATATTACTAAATAATATTCGGTGAGTATAGTGAAAGGGCGTGCTGCTTACAACCATAATCTATCTGAATGTTTGCTTTGACGGTTTCTACAGCCCTCACCTTCTCTTCAATTCTGTGTTTCTATTTCAATCCAATTAATATAATCTAGCTTAAAGATTCAGAACTTGTTAATTATTTTTTATATTTATTTTAATTTTTCACTATTGTTCTTTATTATTATTTCTATTTTATTTAGCGAGGGAAGTTCATTGTTATGTAGTAAACATTGTAAATGTTTTTTGCAAACATAGGTGACAAATTTAAAAATACATTTGACCTTTGCCATACCAAAGAATGTTATGTTTCAGTGTTTAGTTTTTATGCTAATATCATAGTATTTCAGAGTTCATATTTTAGATGAATGCATCAAAGTTTGACTGCATGCTTTGGCTTCATTACAGCTAATTGAAGTTTTTGTATCATTTGGTAGACAGTTCCTTTTGTGTGTGATTTTACAATTACTGAAATGTAATTTGCCCAAAGGTCAGGAGCAGACAACTCGCGGTACGGTAACTGGGTCCCTTTCTCAGGAATTTTTTAATCTAATTGTCTCATGAGTCCACGTTAAAAAAATAAATAGCAGTAAAATACAATATGGTTCAATAACCATCATTTCTTGTCACAAACAGCATAAAAATATAGGTGTTACGTTACCACTGCGCACTTGTCTTAGTACAGTCTTGGTCAGAAATAAAGATGGTACTCCACCGTAAAAAAGTATACATGTTGCCAGTCAACAATCCAAAAACAGGCAAAGATATTGCACAATAAAATTGCAGCGTCTCGCACTTTTCTTTACAAAACAGATTACGGCGAGAACAGGTTAACAAACCAATAGTTTTGAGCCCATGGCAAGCAAGCTAAAACACTGAATATCATGGAATTGCCATATCAGAAATTCATATCACAAATGAAATGCATCACAATTTCTCTGCCTAATTAACACATAGCTAAAGTTCCTGATATTGATTAGTCAAAGATGTGAGCGACTTACCATAAACAACAAGTCTACTTGATACATATATGGGTCCGACCTCGTTGGTGGCTACACACTGAACGGTCATGGTCTGATTTATTGTAACATTGTTAATCATGAATGAGCTAGAGTCAATAGGAGTTACATAATCAAAATAGCCTGCAAGAATAATAACAATGCTATATAATTTATAACAACAGTTAATTATAAAGTTATATGATTACTGTTAGTTGTCAAAAGGAATCCAAAATGTTTTCAATATGCAAAATTTCATTGTTGGAAAAGAATCTCCACAAAATTTCTAGTAGATTTTATCAATGACCATGATGGTATTTTTCTATCACTTGCAATTGTTTTGGATGTTCAAGGAAATCTGATTGCCAGGATGTTTCAAGATTCAAATCCGCCAAATTCATTTGTGAATTAAATGTCAAAAAAGTGTGTGCGATGATGTAACTAGTTGTCGTTGCATTCGTTGGTTGATATTGGCTTTTGCATTTAATTTGAAGCTTTACACGTATTTATTCTGTCAGTCTCTTTACGACTATAGGTGTCATAATCACCCTGTCTCTTGATCTGAACGTTTAACTGCAATTAAGATTGTCAATTTTAATCTTCGAACAGCTTGAAAAGGCAACCAGATCACCTCAATCTTCAAAGACAATCACAAGTGATAGGAAAATATTGATACTTTCCGATAAAATTTAATAAATCTCTTTATGGTAAGTTTGTATTTAACACTTAGCAATTATATCACACAAGGTGTCTGTTTTTAAAAAGTTCACTTGATGATTTTGACAATAATAGTATAATTTCATTTGGCTGTATATGAAAGATTAGTTGCAGAGGAGCCGCTGTAGTCTAGTGGTCTAGATTGCCTGAGCTGCAAACAACAGGTCGAGGTTCAATTTCTAAAAATGACCACTAGAGATGACAGGAATGACATCCATCCTTAAATTACCCCCTGCAACTAGGCATAACTCCAGTTTTTGAGAATACCCTGCCACTGGACTCAGACATGTCTAGCCAAAATCTCAGAGCCATTGTATGTACAACAATGCTCTTAACAACACACACTTAACACAACGCTTAACTTAACGCCTCTGCTTGCAGTAAACTAAGCAGACACCATACTCGATTTAAAGGAATTGCTCTCACACCCTCATTTACCCAAAATTGTTTTGAAATATTAAAAATTTGATTTTAAAAGTATATTTTTTGATCAAATTAAACCCTAAGCAAATTGAATCTCTACATCTTCAGATTTAATTAGGCATCCACTAAAAGTTTTTAACATGTCTGAAACTAAGAAAATAACACAATAACAGACATTTTGATAGCTGCATATAAGCCATAAGGATACAGACCAAGCAATCATAAAGATTAGGGCTGGGCATGAGTACTTCTTGACCTACGGGTTTTTTGGGTATCGGGTTTGTTGATACGGATTTTATGTCTACTGCCTACCGTACTAGTTTTTTGGCTAGAGGGGACAACTCCATACAAATAATATATCATTTTTGATATAGACACAAGCTAGGAGAAAAAACTTGTAGAATGTAACTTGTAACATGTAACTTAAGTGTGTGCTGTTCATGATATGCGATGCACCATGCTTTCAGAATAATCTTGTTCTATATACTTATTTTGCAACTATTAGTGAAAAAACTTGTTTTTATTTTATAACTACAAAATTCTGATAGTATACACCAAAGCTTCCAACAGACAATGAAGAGTAAGAATGTTTTACAAAATACACTGCTCTACACCATATTCAGTTGGGCAAGTGACATTGACGAAATTATAATTTCTGCACAGGCACGATTGCAAAGTATTTAACTTGAAAATCTTCAACTATGTAAGAAATATGAACAGTAACCTTATAGACAAACAAGTGTTCTAATTTTACTAACATTTAAAAAAAAATTAACCCCATAAGAAGCTCAGCTATGGGATTTGTTTGACGGAGATGCCAAGTTTGTGGATAGAAAACATAGTTGATTAACTTTGGCAGGCTTAAGGCTATTTTGCCTCGCTTTGATAATGTTTCCAGCGGTTGAAAACAGCCTTTCATTAGCTACACCAAAAGCTTGAATGCACAAATATTTCTTAGCAAGCTTTGCAAGGCAGGGAAAAGAAATTTCATTCTGGCTCTACTAAGTCAAAATGTCAGAGTCTTTTTTAGCCACTGTCGGTAAACTTGTGTATAATGAAACTTCTTTGCTAAGCCGGTCACCCCTGGCAGTAGTGAGAGCCGGAGTAGTCAGAGCATTAAGCTCCACAATTTTTGCGTTTTGCTGAAGCAGTACAGCTGGTGGTGGTAGAATCTAGTGGGATTGTTTCTCGTACACTTAGAGCCAGCTGTTCACACTCACAAAGTATAATTTCTATCACACTCTCATTGACACTACTCGAGATTTGTACTACCCGATATAAAGAGAAGATGAACATGCAAGTCTGACGAGTTTTTGTACCCGTGCCCAGCACTAATAAAGATTCACACCCACAGGTCATTACTGCCTAGCTGTCTCCTACACTGAAGTATCTATTACTGTCAACAACTTTGCAGTAAGTAACATTTTTGTAGATCTTATTTTGTAGTTTTAATATATAATTATCTGTTAGTTTTGTGATGGTTGATCATCAGGTCAAGGTATTAGTAAAAAAAGGAAAACAGAAGATACAGAGATTGACACCAGGATCAACCCAACCCTGACTTGGCTGATGAAACGGTCCACGAGAGAGGTTCTAGTAGATTAGATGTTGGCCACCGAATCAGTCCTACAACCAAGAAGCAGGACTTAACATCGTACAAAGCTCATCTAAAGAGACTAGATAAGGCAGGGGCTTCTAGGCAGGCTTGGTCTGTACTAACTACTCTAAGGAAAAGTCACAATCACTATTCTTTATAAGCATGCGGATCAAGGAGATTAGCTAGTACGGGTAGACTACAAAGACTTGCTAGCAAGTTACCAAACAGACATAGCTAAAGAGCTGTTCTGCAGTACCCTGAACTACTCAAACCTTCTGGCAGTAACCATATTTGATTATGCAGTTTGAGCTGACACAGAACTTTTTTGGGTCAAATCGGAAAAGCACGAGTCAACAGCAGACTGGTTTATAAAAAAGAAACAGAGTGAACTGCAGTAGTACAGAATAAAACCTTCACATAGCTGGAACTACTTGTGCAGCTGCTGACAAAACAGGTTTAGCAGCAGGATGAAAAGCACAGGTCTAAGAGAGACATTTCAAGAATTCCCTTCAATGCGGCAGGTGGGGAGCCAAGGGCACGTCTCTAGGGACTGTCTTGCCAGTAGCCACAACCAGGGAAACGGCAAAGTGCCACTACAGTAGTGCGAACTAATAGTTTCATCAGGACCTGGGCCGATTCAGTCTCGGCAAAAACACAGTGAGCAAGTACTGCCAAAAAACTTATAGATATTTATCAGCCCAACAGTTTGCAGCATTCTGGTGAACCTGCCACCATGGCTCAATAAGGTAGGACTATCCATTTTTTTAAAGATAAGTTAAGCTAGCAGGAGCCATTTGAAGCAGGAGAAAAAGAATGCTTGAAAGCTCCTAGACACGCACAGGCAAAAGCCTAGAAAAGCATGCTTACCAATAGCCAAAAAACTTATCAAGTCCCCAGACTTAAAGCCGACTTGGCAATGCAGAATTACTTTTCTTTAACGGAGCTAGTGTGGAGCCGCCGAGTGGCCAGACCAAGCGGTGCACAGCCTTATTAGTAAGCTGACTAGCCAAGACTGTGCCTTGGAACAGCTCAAGTCACATTCAGGCTTGCCGGCTTGAATCTTAAAATGTTCATCTGATAAGATAATTCTATATCGCTACCCAAAAGAGCCAGCTCAGCAATTTTTGAAAGATGGGTGTCGCTGGTAAGAGTTGGCTTTGTGCAGTTTTTCCTGATTTGATCCAGTGAAGGGGGGTGGAGTTGGAGGTCCATCTTGAGTACAGGGCTCAGCAACATCGGCTTTGAGTCTAGTTGATGTTTTCTCCTAAAAGTGAGTAGGTTACCTTAAGGGCTTTCAGTGGGGGGAAAGCGTAGCAGCCAATTGCTAGGCCCAAATGAGGAAAAATAACAGAAGACACAAAAAATGACACCAGGACTAAGCCAAGCTTTGACTCAGCTAATGACATGGCCCTCCATAGTGCTTTCAGTTGGTGGGGCTTGGCTATCGAGTCAGCCCTATGACTGAGGACCAGGCTTAATACTGCACAAAGACTATAAATGGGGCCTAGATGAGCCAAATAGAGCAGAGCACCTAAAAGTCTGACATCTCGCAGTTTAATGCTTATTTATTTCATCTCAAGCTCTACCTATATATTTATATATATATATATATTTAAAAAATACATGTACTCCTTGCCTTGTACTCAAATGGTTTAGTTTTTAAAAAGCAAGTACAGTTTACAGTTTCATAAAAAACTCTGTCTAGCAACTGTATTTGAAATGAGTGATTAAATTAGCAGTAATCGCTTTAAAGGTATATCAGGAAAGATAGTCATTAAAAGCTTAAACAGCCAACTCCTATGACTTATATAATACTATATTATTTCTAGAAACTACTTAATTTCGGTTTCCATGACTCAGGTATGAGCTTTATAGCTATGCATTTGTTGCAAAAAATCTAACATCAAGTGATCATTGTGTGGAATGAAACATTAGTGACTAGATTACCTTGTTGTCTGATTAGGGAACAACACTGTTTTACATGTTGACCAGATGGACTGTCTGTTTCATTGGAAAATTCTCATCTATGTAGCAGATATCTCAAATAATCACATATTATACATATTTTACAAGTAATTTAAAACATAGATTGATCAGAGCTGTTATGTTAAACTTAAAACACTGCTTGGTATTTCAAACTTTTCTCTGATGTACATGTAATCATCAGCTGCAAACACAGAAGCAAAAGTGGTATTAGAGATAATTATGTGTGTAGCATGTGTGGGCACGTGTGAGCAACATGAGTATGATGCCGCTTATCTCACTGCAAGCAGAGGCTATGCGTGCTTTAGCAACATGGTTGTACAAGCAATGTCTTTGTTATTTTGACTGAATGTCTGAATCCGGTGGCAAAGCAGCCTCAACAACAAGAGTCACACCCATTTTTAGAAAGATGCTATTTCTGTAACCACAGGTAGCCTTTTTGGTAATTGAAACTCAATCTGTCGTTGTAGGTTGGCCATTCTAGAAGGCGGCTAGGTCATGGTGGGTAATAAATAGAACAGAGGTGGCTAGAATACAGTTTGATTATTACATGCATTCTAGCCAAAAAGCTAAATGCAATAACTATGCATTTTTAACAATGCAAATTTTCACATTTTTTAGCTTGATTTGCGCTGGTGTCAGCACTGTAGTGTGCTGGGCGTATTATTAAAGCTAAAGTTTATTAGTTGTGTTTGATCGTGGTGGATAGATGTTTGATCAAAAGTTCATACTAGCTTTAAAAGTATTATTTCTATTATTAGGGAATCATTAAAAATTTATTTTTCACCTCAAATGGCATTAAAGTTATTTGTAACAAACAGCCTAAGGTTTTATACATCTCTAATGAACAGAACATTACACAATTAGTTTAAATGAAGAGCTTGATACCAGAAAAAAACCATTAACATGTCAGATGAAATCATAGGCGAAAGGAAATCACCAAAACTGTTTTTGTTACAATGCTTTTTTAGTTACTCAATAAAGTTAGCATATGTTGTTTATGATTTGGTGAGTAAGATTTGGTAATCATGAGGTCTGAAAAAACAGCATGTCAAAGCAAGCTTGCAATTGTAATTTTTTACACGAAAAAAATCTCCTTTTCTTGTGACCCGCTACTGTTAAAATTACGCTCTGTTTTCTTGCCGAATTAGTTGCTGGAGGGAATTACCACCAAATGATATAACCTAACCCACTAATGTCCAGATAGCCATTAGAGTATGTAACTAAACCATCTAGTTTTCACTGCTAGATAAGGTTAGATACCAAAGCGAGACTATCCAGAAGTGTTGCTTTTAATTAGAGTTTCACAATTCTTAAAAATCACCAGATGACTTGGTTCATCATTGCAAATAGATGATTTTAAATACACTATTAATATGGAAAAAACTTATAAATTTGTAGTATTTTTGAATTATCATTTCAACTGAAAAATATTTGGGCTCGTGATAACTACACACATTTATTTTTATAGATGCCTGCGTGTGTGGAAGTCCCTGGAATGGGCTTATTAAATCACTAGAAGGCCCATGGGCTATAGCTTCAGTTACATTCAGTCTAGAAATTGTCAGGTGTGAGATAATTTGCCATTGCATAACTACATGTATATTTTTTCTATGATTGGCAATATCTCTTTAAATTTTGGCAATTTTCAAATTGTTCATTTTAAAAATCCCCACCAAAACAACCAAGTCACGATATTGTTAAGCTCTAATTTTAGCAGAGGGTTTACTTAGTAGCATTACCATGTTAAGTGCCTTATGTTTCTTTTCAATTTTGATTTTGTGTAGAGGGACTTTTGCCAATCTGATAGATCACCCACTAACATGTCTTTTCAATCCTAAAGTGTACTTTTTAAAAATTCAGGCTTTTTAAGTGTCATGAATGAGGCTTTTTGAGTGTTATGAAGGCTTTTTAAGTGTATGACATAAAATGTAATACACTTTAATAAAATAAGACATACAGATATATAGAGCGAAGTGCGATCTTGTAGAAGATGGATTGTAATGAATAACGGCACAAGTGATAAATCAGGGAGACAAACCCAAATATTGGAATAGCAAACTTGACACAACACAGTAGTGTGAAAGTTCAGCTGCCAAGTTAATTTCTAAATAAAGGTCCAATGATTTTATGCCATACCTCCAGTAGCATTCATGTCATTGATGTATAAATTCACAGTTTCTGCATCTTCAGCACTACATGTAAACACGACGTCAGAACCAGTGACAACAAAGCGATCTTCAGGAAAATATTCTCTATCTATAAGTTTTGGATAGTCTTTGATCGTCAGCTGCGAATACCAAGACAGAAGACCAAGGTCAATTATGTAGGTGCATTAGTAATTGCATTAAATTGTTCGTAAACTAGAATTTTATTTGAGTAAGTTAGGATTCACAAATACCAGCCTCTTATTCATCGACATAGTTTGACAGTTACGGGCAGATCATCATATTTTGAGAATCTCGGGCAAACTCGAGCTTGATACTAGTTACTATTAAATGCCTGTAAGGTCATATATTTTAACTGGTTAGTAACTTACATCAATGTAAAGCCTGTCTAAAATTTTTCCAAAAGGTTCTTCATCTGTTACCCTGTTTGGGTCTCGTATCACGGCTACATATCGGTGTATTCCAGTTTCATTTGGGGTAGTAAACATGAAGCCAGAAAATGGACCACCTTGATTAATTGAGCGATCTTTCCCTTGTGTTATTGTCACATCTACGCCGTCTGGTGCTTCTCCTGTTATGGTAGCTCTTTCAGCAAGTCTTCAACATGACATGATGTTATCATTTACATCATCAGCAATAAACTTACAAAAACTACTCATCGCTGAGCTTTCAGCAGCTTCTTTCAAATCTAAGAAAAACTACAGTATACCAAAAACCAAAACAAAACGACGACGTGAATTTTTGAAAATTAACTTAACAAGTCATGCTACACGCTATGAAAGCAGAAAACATTTTCTTAGAACACAGGATTGAGTCTAACCTTTGAATAGTTCATATTTAAATACTACTATTTTAGGCCCAGTTCTAAATCCACTGTAAGGAGCAGTGGGGTTACTTAGAACTAACAAGCCAGAAAAATTCAAAGGCAATTTTTCATATACATATATATATAGACCTATACATAGGCCTACACATACAATATGCATATATAATGTATGCAAGTTAAAAATGTATATATATACCGTAAGTCCTTATGCTCAAGCCGCGCGGCCTGTCGTTGAGCGCGGCTTCTGGTTCAAGGTCATAAGCCGCGGCCTAAAGCCAAGTTTTTGAAACTTAAGTGGAGCTCAGGGCGGCTTCTCAATAAATGCGGTCTCTGCTCAGTTCCGCGCTATAACCATAGAATCGCAGTCATGATACACTTTATGTACAGGGTTTTGGTGACCTACTCATTTATTTTCAAGGTCATGTTTATGGAATACTTTAGAATAAAGAAGAATTTATCGCTCATGTTCAACTCACCACAGTCATAGGCAATTAACACCTTTTCATTCTTGACAGGCATCTTTCCATAAACGGGAGCCCTCTAACAGTGCAATAAAAATCTAGCTGAGACATGGCAAATAAGTTATTGTTGCAAGGGTTTAGGAATTTTAATTCGAACTTGGAAGTAAAATAAAATTCTTTTCAGGTGTACTGATGTAGCCTGGTTTATTAATCAAGAGGGCGGGGGTATAGCAAAACCTGTCTTAACACTCTCGCTCCCGAAGGGGGTCAAGGATGACAAAACCTCAGTCATTATAGCCGCGGTCTGTGGGCATACATGGCTTGTTGGAGAATTATTTTTTCTTTCGTGAGACATCGGTTTTTGAGCACAAGCCACGCGGCTTGAGCATGACGACTTGCAGTATATATATAGATATATATATATATTTGCACAATGTATATATAAATGTAAATATATATTTATATATATTATATATATAAATATATATTGTATATATATAAATATATATATATAAACATTGGAAAGTATCATCAACAAGATGCCAGCTGCTAATGATTATGGAAGCAGGGTACCACTACGGAGAGCTAGCAAGGCAATACCTAAAAAGTTGTAGAAGACATTAACTTGGCACTGGAGTCGATTCCAACTGGATCGACTCCAGTTGAGATCAACTCCAGCCAATTTAGTTAAGATACTGTGTAAAGATGTGAAGACTTGCACCCTTGTTACCACCAGACTGATGCTTATAGCTTGTTTTTGCTGGTCAAATTTAGCTATGATTTGGTAGTCAAGCTGAATGAAAGCTGTTTGTTAGGTGAAAAGGAGTTTGTTCTAAACATTGTTGGCCAAGTTAAGGTTAGTTCACACTATATCACTGCATGTATGTGTTAGTCCCACAATGCACTGTAATAACGTGGTTTACAATATCCCAAACCCATCTGCATTTACATAAGCGAATAGTCTGCAGTCTAACATTCTCATTACGAAATGCAGTTGCAAAAATGACAAAATACTAGTCACACAGCAACTATCATGGAAGCAAATATAGATTAAAAACCTGGGTTAGCCAATCATTATTGCTCAAGTGTTACAAATTGCAAAGGCTGTTGTGGACGGTCTGCAAACTAATAGAAAAGTTTGAGAGCTGCAAACTTTTCTGATTTACTCGAGTTACCTTGACAATGTCATTAGGTGACTGTGCACATAGTAAAAGAATAATTGCTGAGATTACAGTGTTGACATATGAAAATATAGTGAAAACATGCCTGTAAGATCACAGAGCATATGGGAGCATTATGAACTAAATCAGAGTACATTAAAAGTTTTAACAATATCAAGGCTTGGTTCATTTAAGCCAACAACCTAATCCAGTAATTAGAATGAGAAATGTGACTGTCACTTTCCAATAAGAAAGCTGTTATGTACGCTGCCACAGCAACGATTATGTAGACACCAACTATTTTACAAAGTCAACCTCACAATAGTTGAAGGTAGACTTGGGGTAAAAAAAACAGGAAAATAGAAAGTTGTGTCTACGATTATGTGTCTAAGATTTGAATATTGAAAACAAATCCTATTTGGGGATTTTTGTCAGTTTTTATAAAACGATTCAAGCAAATGTTAAAGTGATTTTTTGGGTTTTTTTTTAAAAAGGAAAGTGCTTTAGAAATTTATCATATAAAAGATTCAATTAATAATGGGGTTTTTTGCATGCCATCCAAATTTTATGGATGTTTGGGCATCTTAGGAATGGATTATTTCAAGTTCTGAGTGTCTGGTAGGCGCTACATCATTTTTACTCACATTTCAAAAAACACTACACGACGGGCTTTTACAGCCATTTTTTATGCTGTCTGTAAACATGAAAAGTAAATTTTTAAATGCCTCTGGCAATGTTATTAGCTCTGGTAATGAAGCTTATTTAGATGATGGTATATCAGTGAGACTAATGCCCTAAACTACAGTACGGCAACCGTCATCTTGGAGGAGATGGGTATTAATCCACTGTCAACAAGGCTTCAAGCCATTCCTTGTGGCAACTGAGGTTACAAAGTAAGATCAAGGACTTGCGCAAGAAAGTTAGTAGGCTCAGTGAGAGATCTAACCACAGTTTCGAACGTCCAAAAAGGAAGCCGCAATAGAAGCTCTAAAACCTGCCAAACAGCAGCTAGTAGCACTCTCGGCACGACTGAAGCGGCACACCAAAGAGCAGGATTACAAGAGAATGAACAAACTGTTTATCAATAATTCATCTAAAGTGTATTCCCAGCTCAAAGGTGAGCTGCAGAGACCAATGTCAGATCCTCCCCGATCCAGCACCTCAAAGTTCTGGAAGGACATCTGGGAAAAAGGGACTACTCATAACACCGCTGAAAGTTGGCTGAAAAGGCTTAAAGAGAGCCACCAACACACTGTGGTTCAGCAAGGACTCCCATCAGTGAAGCGGACATCAAGTGCAGAGTGCAGTGTATGAACAAATTGGCCACACCTGGTCATGACATGATTCAAGCTTTTTGGTTGAAAAAATTGACATCACTTCCACTAGAATGGCTAAGCAGATTGAATGTCTAATAGAGGAAGATGACCATATGGAATGGCTGACTAGAGGACCAACTGTACTTCTGATAAAAGATTCAAGGCAGGGGCTGATTCCCAAGAACTATCGACCAATAATGTGCTTACCCACCCCCTGGAAACTGCTCTCAGGAATAGTTGCAGACAAACTTGAAGAGCACATGAGTCACTATATGACCAGTGCTCAGAAAGGAATTGGGTGCAGCATCTGAGGAGCCAAACATCAGTTACTGGTGGATCAGACAGTCTGTCAAGACAGCAGGAAAAGGCATACCAATCTTGCCATGGCTTGGATTGACTATAAAACGGCTTATGACTCAACTCCCCCTAGTTGAATACTTGAGTGCCTTAGTATGTACAATGTTCACCCTACTCTTGTGGCATTCATCAAGATGTCAATGACCAAATGGAAGACGGAACTGAAAGGTAATGGCAAAAAGCTGGCGAGTGAAAAAATTGAGCGAGGCATCTACAAAGGTGACTCCTTGTTACCGCTGCTCTTCTGCATATGCCTAAACCCTCTAAGCCATATGCTGGAAAAGACTCAAAATGGGTACCAGTTTAAGAGTGGCACTAAGACAAACTACCTCTTTTACATGGATGACACCAAGCTGTATGTTAACAAAGAAAGGTACACTGATTCGCTAATACACCTCACACAGGTATACAGCAAGGGCATCGGAATGACCTTCGGTATTGAGGAATGTGGAAGGCTAATTCTTAAGAAAGACCGTTCTATGTATGCTCACAGATGACCTAAGGATGTCAAATGGTACCATCAAAAATATAGAAGAAAGGTACGAATATTTAGGGATTATACAAAGCAATATCAACCACAAAGCCGAGGTACGTCACAAAGCCATTACCAAATACAATAAATGCCTTCGGCAAGTCCTACGGAGCCAGCTCAATGTCAGGAATCAAGTCATTGCAATGAATACCTACGCACTGCCAGCAATAAGATATCCAGAAGGCATAATAAAGTAGACTGAGGAAGCCATCAAGGAAACAGATTTAGCAACTCGTAAACTGCTGACCATGCTGACCACCCCACCCAAAACCTGATACTACTAGATTGTATCCCGATAGAAAAGATGGCGGTAAGGGACTCAAAAGTGTACAGCAGACAGTGAAATAAGAAGAACAAAGCATCAAAGCTTATGCAGCCTCAATGGCCAATTAAGATAAATTGCTAGCTGAATTTCAATCACCTGCTCTGACAATGGAGCTTTGCCCTGATGATGAAGAAATTGACGGCACACGAAACCTCTTCATGGTGCTTACCGCCGACAAATATCTGAGGTTGGTGATCTTCACCAGACATACATGTGGCTCAACAAAGGAAAGCTAACAGCAAATAAAGAATTGCTATTCATGGCAGCCCAGGAGCAAGTGCTCCGAAAAAAGGCTACTCTAAACAAAAATCTATCACACTAGAGACGATCCTAGATGCAGATTGTGCAAAGATGCACCTGAGACCATCCAACACATCCTCAGTGGATGCAAGCAGCTAGCAGGAAATGCATACACTGAGCGGCATTATCATGTTGTAGGTGTTGTGTATAGAGGTCTATGGGATGATTATGGCCTTAAAAGTTGACTTGCAACAAAATTCACATTACAGTTACTTGGTATCAAAAGATTCACCATGTCTTACTCTCTTGTGATGTAGGTGCCAAGTGTGTAGAAAAGTGATTACGAGCTCTTAAAAGCTCAAAAACAAAAGCCCGCCGTAGATTGGAATCTTTTTATTTCGATAACGTAGTCATGAAATTTATTTATTGTCTTGTCACGGATGTTTTCAAGTGAATTGAAAGGCCAATAAAAAGCTCAATGCATAACTTATCGAAGCACCAGCTTATGACAAACACTTTGGGTTTTACCAAAGACCCCCGTATCAAATATAGATGCTCGCTACTTTACAGTTTTGTTTCGGCCTGGTCTAATCGGCAAGTCGTAAGCTGATCATGTGACCCAATACTTTGCAAATAATTTTTGCAGCACTTTTCAATTATCACAGGTGACCAACAGGCTCGTCATGATTATCAGACAATAATATGTACTCCTTCGGGATAAGGCTAAAAAATTAAATGATTTTTTACGGCAAGTTATAAGATATCACTGCTAAAAGTGACAGCATTTACAATGATAATAAAATAGACGCGTAAGAACAATAGACATGGTTTTATTGAATGTGTGAAGTATATTTGTGAAACATTTCCACGAATAAGGTTGCATGAAAGTGTAAACAGAAACCATCTAACACAGCTACGTCACATTTGAGCCGTTTTGAAAGAGAACCCAAACCTCGGCGGTCTCATGTGGCTGCGATTAACTGTTCGTTTTTTTTAGCTTTTTAGAGCTTGTAACCATATTCCCACATATTTGGCACCTACAACACAGCAGAGTAAGACATGGTGAATCTTTTGATATCAAATAACTGTAATGAAAATTTTGTTGCAAGTCTGCAAGTTTACTGTTTAATAAACCACAACACTGGTGGGAAGCTCCTGGTAAGGTCAATGAAAATGACCGCGCTAAGATCCTCTGGAACTTGTACATCCGCACTCACAGTATGTCTTAGCAAACCAACCAAATATAGTGGTGGTGGACAAGGAGAACAGGAGGGCCACTATAATAGATATAGCAGTACCCAATGACTACAATATAGCCAACAAAGAAAAAGGAAAGGTAGAGAAATATCTTCCTTTTGGAAAATAGATCGAAAAATGCTGGGATGTAAGAACAGCTGTAATTCCAGTAGTCATTAAGGCACTGGGCGCAATAACACCGGCGCATAAAATGTGGCTTGCCCAGATACCGACAACAATCAACTCAGGTGAGTGCAGAAAAGTTCGCTATTGGGAACAGCTAAGATCTTGAGGCGACTGCTCAACTTCCCAGGTCTCTGGTAGGAGACCCAAGTTAGAGCAGAAATCACCACCCATATGGCTTAACCGGGGTGAGGAAACACTTTATATATACATGTATATATATATAATTATATTTATATATATATACATATATTTATATATATATATACATATATTTATATGTATATATATACATATATTTTTTTTATATTTGTAGACATGTACTTTTTGGTATTGTCTCAAATAGCCACACAGTTTACAGGTAATTGAAAATATAGTTTGATAACTGTTATGTCCAACGTTTATCAACTTTTCATACTATAGGAAATTTTAAAGTAAATGTGTAACAATATACAATGTCATAACTTATTATCATTATATAAAATATCATGCAATTTTGAATTTTAAAGCCATTATACCAGATCAGTGCACATTGATAATAAAATATGACCTTTGTTATGTAGTCATCAAAACCAGTTACCTTTAATCTAAAAAAAGTTTGATAAATCACTTTATCGAATATAACTCACTTCTTTTGTTTCATGCTTAGCTATTGAACCATGTGCATATAAAGTACTTCAACTTGTTAAATGTTTCTTGAGCAAGTAACATGTTACTAATAGTTGCAAGGCTCTTACAAAAATATTGTGTACTTTGGCTTGAAACGAAGAAAGAAGAAAAAAAGAAGAAAAAGGGAAAAAGACAGAAGAAGAAAAGAGAAGTGTTACATAAGAGTTTTGCATACTATACTACATAAAGCATTATGTATGTTAATAAAGTAAACCATATAATATTATCTATATACATATTTTATTTAACAAAGTGTCATATAACTCTGTAAGATTTGCTATATCATAATAACAGTGTAGGTAATACAGGAAGAAACAATCCAATTATTTAAGAGGTGACCCTTACATAGGCTTTATTCAGTAGCATCTGATTTTTGATAACGATTTAGTATTGCATTGTTTTTGCAGATGAGCAACGCAGAGCTAAAGTTTGTGAACTTACCTGCCAGCCAACCTGATCACTATTTGACATTGTTCACGTGCTTTACACATAAGCTTTGCTACTTTTACACCCTCCTCCACTTGGTATGATGGAGCGGATATTTCAAAATCAAATAACAAAACCCTATCATTTGAAACTTCCATTTCAGCGTAGTTTCCGACGAGAACTGTAGGACCTTGGTCTACATTGGCTTTGCATTGCAGTCTTGCTCTTTGTCCATTTACTAATTTTGGCAGGTTGTCTGATGCCAGAACATAGGCATAATGAAGGGCTCCTAGGATGCAATATAAATGGCTGTCAACTGGACCAGAGATAACATCAACTCAACCTATTAGAGTATATTAACTGGTTCTTTTAAACTTTATAAATCAAAAAATTGCTTTCAATTTTTAAATATCGAATAAAACTTGATAGCTTCCACAATTTGCAATACGGACCATAAGATCTTTATATCTTAGCTGCAATCAAATATTAGCTTGTAGAGAAATGTACCAGCTTTCCAATACATATCTATTTAAGTCTTAAACAAGCTGGAGTCTTTTTGTAGCAGTTTTCATGCAACCTTTTCAGTTTCAGTTTTCAGATGCTAATTGCGTTCTAGTTAGTTTATTCATTCATTTTCTCAAAGGTAGTCCGTATGTGTATTCGTAGGTTTGATTCTCCGGCTATAGATCTTAAAATCTTGGAATAAAGATTCTATACCGAACCAAAAAAGTTTTGATCTCAGACTGTGCCATTCGCCAGTCCGACGCCTTACCCACTTGATTACATAAATTTAATTGCTAGCTTGCCAATATAAGTCATTATATGAGTGCAAATACCTAACGGATTTGCGTATGACGCGGGTAATAACATAACGTCTCGACAAGCTGTTCGCTCATATTATTAAACTGGCTAATAGAAAAACTCTCATAACTTCTCGTTGTTTTTAAGACAAAACACTTTTCTCATGATATGTAGTTTGAAAGTTAGAATGGCAGATGTTGTTATATGTTAAATACAAATCAATTTTCTGTCCAAAGACTTTTCTATTACCCAGGCAATGTCGGGTAGCACAGCTAGTAATCTATATATAGCTCAAAGTCTGTGGATTGTGTGTATGTCCAGCAGTAGCGATTAAAATTTAGTGATGAAAAATCCACATCACACTTGCTGAGAACTTCAACTCACCAATCTACCAGGCAACAATTTAAACCATGCAGCAACATGGTTACTTTAAATTCATCTGGCAGAATTGTCATTACATCAGCTAAGATATGCATAACCATAGAGATTGTTCTTTAAGCTCTTATTAGTAAATTTGTCAATACACCAGCTTACTTAAATTAGCCAATGGCATCTACATTGCTTGCCACTCTTTATACATGTAAGCGGTTTTTTCTCACCTGTGCATGGCCAGGCATTCTTCTAGTGTTCATAAAATATAAACCAAGTTTTGACCTAAAGCTCACAGGAACTGTTTAACTCCTTAAGCAATATATATATTCTACTTTTGATTTCTACTTTTGACTCACTCTCCCAGTCAATTTAGTTAAAATACTCTGTAAAGATGTGAAGACTTGATGTGAAGAACATGCCTGTAAGATCACAGAACATGTGGGAGCATTATGAACTAAATCAGAGTACATTAAAATGAGTATTAGCAATATCAAGGCTTGGCTCATTTAAGCCAACAACCTAATCCAGTAATTAGAATGAGAAATGTGACTGTCACTTTCCAATAAAAGATTTGTTACATACGCTGCTACATCAAGGATTATCTAGACACCAACTATTTTACAAAGTCAACCTCACAGTAGTTGAAGGTAGACTTGGGGGTGAAAAAGAGTGGGGAAAAAAGAAAGCTATGTCTACGATTATGTAATGAATCAAATATTGGAAACAAATCTTATGTGGGATTTGTGTCAGTTTTTATAGCATGATACAAGCATATGCTAAAGTGATTCTGGGTTTTTTTTGAAAAAAAAAAGTGCTTTAGAATTTTATCATATAAAAGATTCAATTAATAATGGGGTTTTTGCATGCCATTTTTTGATGAATTATTCGATCCAACATAAAACAAGAGCGTATGTTATCTCGAGTAACTTGGCAAGTATGAAACTAGAATAATGTTTTAGGTAAGATGGTAGAGGCTTTAACTCTTTCAAATCTGATTCCAGATATTTGGAGATGCGGTTATGCTTTCTCACCGTGATTCTGGAATAATTGGGATTCTAAGTGGTGCGGTTTGGACATAGTCTACTGACTGTCCAACTTATGACCAAAAAAATTTGTGGATGTTTGGACATGTAGTGGGGGAGCCAAGGTATGTTTTTTGCTCATTGAAAAGAACTTTGTGTTCCATATACCATTGGAAAGCTGAGAGTTCACTGATTTTGAATCTGCAAGTAAATTTTCTGTACCAGTGACGTATAAAACGCTATAGGGTTGTAAAAGGGGGTTTGTATGCTTTTTCACTGTAGCGAATATCAAAATGCTAGCATACATACCTTAATAACTCGTGATTAAAATATTGTATTTGTTACATTTCATGCTGAACACATTGTTGGCTTTTTATCCCCAAATTTTCAACTCTACATCACTGTATGATCAAGGGTTATTTGGCAATATTTAGGGGCATGTCATATTATTAAACATTTTTGTGTTCGCACATCAGCCATTTCCTTTCAACCATAATTGAGCTTCTAAAGATTTTATATCATAATGATCAATGTGTTTATGTTCAGACTACTAAATTATAAATTTTTGGACGTATTACTTTTGAGAAAACTGACGTGTTTTGTATGTTATGTCTATTTCGGAGTTATCCCCCAAATATGTATTATCTGTGTTTTTGTGTTATTTGATGCATTCAAGATCCACATCTAGGTCAGTTTATAAGACTTGTACATAGAAATGGCATTTTACCTAATTTATTGATAAAATACAAGAACTAACAATGAAATAACTGCCTATTACCCATATAATCATAAAACTAACAGTAGTAGTCATTTATTGGGCCATGGACGATCTCGCTCCTCTGCTCCGTGTTTAAAATAGCGGTCGTTCTATCTGTATCTTTTTTCAGCATTGTGGGAGATATTTTGAAGAATAGCATATTGACTTTTTTATTTCATTGTAACCAGTACAACAATTGCCAAATTTTAACTTCAAGAGAAATTTTTGTTGATGTTGTATTTCGGGAACACAAATTTGCTCTATTCGAAAAATTCTGATAAAGCATCCTGTTTCATAGACTTGGGCAAAAAACATTTTGTAATTATAGCGGAATTGTAACCTGCGGGCGCAATGTATCAATTAACTTTTTATTTAGCAAGTGCAATTGAGATTGGGCTATACGGTAAATGATAAGAGCGGTAGAATTGTAAGAATTCTGTAGCTTCGTGGTTAGAGGCAAGCATAGAAAATTGTGGTTGCAATTTTGTTAGTTCAAATCCATCAAAAAGCAAGTTTTTCAATCCGAGATTTTAATAGCTATAATTAGACAGATATCTGAACAGACAGACAATGACTATAAAAACTTTTATATTTATATACATAGGCACAGTGTAAGTATGCTTAATAGACAACTGCATAGAATGAGGCTCTCGTGCTCTGCCAACTTCTACTCGACGGGCTCCTTTTACATCGTAAACATTAGCAGGCTTCCCTTTTTTATGGGACAGCCAACTCTGTGGTAGGTCAAATTCTTTAAAGCTAGATAGCCATACTTGCCAAGTAGTTGAGTAAAAAAAGCGGAAGATTGACGGTAAAAGTAGTAATTGAATCTGAAGCCTAGATTTCTTTGTGAAGTTTTTTTCTTCTTTGGTATCTATATAGGAGGCCTTTCTACGATTTTATTTAATATTCAGGTACTCTATTATCAATGTGAGGTCATGGTTGTTTGCCAATGATATGTCCATATATAATCTTTGTTTATTGATGAAAAACTGTAGAGAAAATCGTTCGACATCAACGTTGCTAAATCTAAATAGCCCAGGTTTTATGGCAAGCATACGGTTTAATAGCGATCTGTTTTATTGTTGCTAACTTTGTATGATGATGCAATATCGCAACTAGTAAGCAAAGGGGAAATGACAAGTAAAAAAATTAAACCACCACTTTTATTAAAAAAGCTAGAGGAAAACGAAAGATTTTGTGAAAAAGAGAGACTGACTTAAAATACTGAGGGTCCCGGCCAAACCGGGAGACTTGGCAAGTATGCAGACGACTTTTTCATCTTCTAGCTGGGATGCAGGTCATTTAAAAAAGAGAGTAAGCCTTTTGCTCTGTGACCCTGTTTAGTTGGTGGTAGTCATCACACTATAAGAACCTTTTATCTTTCTTTTGGGCCGGGCCAACACCACTGGGGAGCTCTTGGTACCTTCAGCTGGCTAAATGGACCTTTTGCTGAGAATTTTTTGCACCTTGCATTTTGCCCCCAACATCTTTCTTTGGTCCAAAGTAATAGAAAGGTTGACATATTGGCCAGAGCTCCTTCTTTGATACTATAGAATGCTCGACTTCAGAGGGTCAGCCCGCGTCTTTTTCTCCCATACTAAACGTTGCTTGACAGCATGTTAACAGTTTTGATAACTGTTCAGTTTGTCCCGGCTCTGTGAAGCTATTTTTTGCGCTGCTTAGAACAGGTCCTTTAGGTAGGTTGGCACTTCTGCCTCTAGTGCTTTCGCACCCCGAGCCATGAACATCAAGCTACAGAGAGGTGGTTCCTTATTCACTTGGTGGTCCTACACCCCAAATACGTGCCAAACAAGGTTCTAGCTTGAAACCTCAGAGGTTTGTCTGTAAGCTTCAGACACTGTGTAACTATGCTTCTCTTTGGCCCAGGCCGGTTCAAGCCTGAAGACAGTAAGAGATCTTAACAAAAATTTCATTTTCTCTAATCAGCAGCAATTATGTGTGGTGACCCAACAAAAACAGACATTTCAATCAGAGCTGGCACCACCATGTCTCTTACCACCTGCATCTTGCTAAGTAACAATATCCCTTGCCTATTCATGTTCGATGTAAAGGGAGCTCATCATGCAGAGATTAGCAGAGCAAGGTAAATGCTCATTTTATGCAGTTGTCTGTTGAGCATACATACACTGTACAGATTTATATATTTGCACAACATGTCAACACTTGCCTGCCGAAGGAAAGCCCAGGCTGCTGAAAGTCCATAGGACACTAGTGGGCTGTTAGGAATGGTATTAAAAATAGGATCTTTGCTAATGTGGCTCATTGCAAAGACCTCCTGGGTCTTTATATCCTATAATAAAGACCAAAGAGGTCTTTATTATGGGATACAAAGACTAAGGATATTCTAATACAAAATTTGAAGATAGCTGTATTTGCAACCGTATGACACTGTAGAATGGACAAATTTTTCCATCAGCTACGGGATCGTTGCTATCAGTCGCATTAAGTAGGTCTATCGTGCCTTGAAAAAACCTAAAAACCTGCTTGCTTAGCATGTTTGTAGTGCATCTGGTTTCAATGCAAAACTGGATAAAATTCCTCACTGATTTCTCTAGAAGAAAGAATCTTGTGGAATGGGACCAGTCTGGGGTCTGTGCTCTGATCGGCTCATCACCACGCTCGCCATGAGTGGTAAAGTTAACTTAACCGGAAACTCATGCGTCTGCCAAGGCAGACCTTTAGTGTGTAGGTTAGGTTCAGTGATGGAGTGTGGTATCGGTCGGCTCTGCTGCTTTAAAAGCAGGCTACTGGCCAATTGCAGGCCCAGTCTCTCCAGACCAGTTTCGGAGCGCACCTCTTTCAACTAAGCTCAGTGGGGCTTGTTTAGACTCTGGTTGTGCTTCCCCAGTTGAGATGTAGCTCAAGCATTTCCAGCTTTTCCAGGTCTCGTAATAAATTTGGGAGGCTATAGCAAGAAATTTCCACATCACATTCTGGGCAGATATGGCAATAGACCTTTGCATCACCTACCAACTTTAAGGCCATGGCAAAAGGTCGCCATGTCACATCCTTGTTCTGGGTGGATATGGCAGAGAATCTCTGCATCGCTTTTCCATAATTCCTTGAAGCCTTCCTCACTAGAGTCCAACCAGACTCAGCATGTCCAGCGAGCTTCCTGGAGCACTTTTTTGCTAGGGTCTGAACAGTTGGGGGCCTTAGTACAACTAAGGTCGGTACTAATGTTGCGACCTTTCGCAGTTTCTCTGGTTTTGTTTTCTCACTGGGGAAGTTCTTCCAAACGTCCTTCTGGCTCCCACAGCCTCAACACAGGAATGGTTAGATTGACATAGTTTCTTTTAGGCCAGGGATGTCGACTCAACTGTACAAAGGGCCAAAATTTGAAACACAATCTAGGTCACAGGCTGAACAAGATAGGCACTTATTAAACACAATAAAACTAAATGTTTTTGGAACATAAATATTGATAAAAACAGACAGCAATATTATTGTAAAACAAACTTCAGGTTAAATTGACTCGAGAAGCATGCAGCAAGGCAGCTGAAATGTTGCATTATGGAATCTGTAGTTCTGTGCAGTATTATGTCATCAGAACTTCATATTAATGGGTCATGAATAGTAATAATGTAAAATGTTCTTGCGGGCCAGATCTAATTTCAAGGTGGGCCGGATGTGGCCGGCGGGCCGTGGGTTTGACACATCTGTTTTTGGCCATGTTGCTCTTCTTGCAGCTGCTGGACCTGCTTCGTCAGCTGGTGCACCGGAAGTACAAACTGGCTGATGGTCTGATCCTAGACCTCTTCTGTCTACTTGGCTACATGGCTTGCAAGGGCCGAGCTTTCCTTTTAGCAATGATACTGCTGACCAGTCATGATGTGACCCTCCTTAGCCCTAGGTCCAGCTATCGTCTGCCACCACACTTGTACTTTCACCCAAAAAACAATTACCAAAAAGTTTGTTGATCTACAATTTGTGAAACATTTATATCTTAATCCGTCTGACACCGCTGGTCATCAC
Organism: Watersipora subatra; assembly: GCF_963576615.1. Taxonomy (NCBI): domain Eukaryota; kingdom Metazoa; phylum Bryozoa; class Gymnolaemata; order Cheilostomatida; family Watersiporidae; genus Watersipora; species Watersipora subatra. The sequence goes on along the minus strand of NC_088711.1, from coordinate 47,741,431 downwards.
GAAAAAAAGATTATGACAAAAATCAAATATTTTTAAAATTAAACTTTACTCAGCGTTGACTGTAAACATATTTTCCATTGGCTCAAGGCAAACCGACAATTGTTTTTTTTAGTTCTAGTGCATACATTTATTGCTTGAGTGCTAATTAATCAACTATCAACTCACCAGAAACGTTTTGTAAGGAACCTACAAAAGTCGCACCCCACTCCTTTTGGTCATATGCAACCGATGTGCCATGCGGCATTACAAAGCTTGTTGTACACAATAAGTTATATGGAAGAAAAAAGAAAAACTTTAGAGATAGACATATTCATATCCTACCTACAACATCAAAGTCTTCCACACTTTTGACACAGTCGGTAACAGCAGAGTTCTAGTTATTATAATGTTTGCATTACTATTTGTATTATCTATAATATAGTATAAAATAGGTACAAGAAACACGTCAAGTAACGAGTCCCAAGTTGCAACGCGTAACCCGTAATAGCACACATGACCCGGTTTCATTTCACAATCTCTTTATTGAACCACGAAGGGGAACGGGAAAAGTGCAGTCAGGCATAAGTAGATCATCCTGCAACTACAAGACGTGCTTGTTTTTTGATTATATGGATAATAGGCAGTTATTTTATTCTGTTAGCTCTTGTATTTTATCAATAAATTTACTAAAATGCCATTTCTATGTACAAGTTTTATATACTGATCTAGATATAAATCATGAATGCATCAGATAGCACAAAAACGTAGACAATACATATTTGGGGATAACTCCGAAATAGACAACATACAAAACGCGTCAAATTTCTCAGAAGTATCAAGTCCAGAAAAATGTGATTTAACAATCTGAATATAAGCACATTGATCATGGTGATAGATCATCTTCAGAAGCTCAATTACGATTGAAAGGAAATGGCTGATGTGCGAACCCAAAAATGTTTAAAAATATGACATGCCCCTAAATATTGCCGAAAAACCCTTGATCATACAGTGATGTAGAGTTGAAAATTTGGGGATAACAAGCTAACAATGTGTTCAGCATGAAATGTGAAAAATAAAATATTTTAATTTACAGTTATTAAGGTATGTATGCTAGCATTTTGATATTCGCTACAGTGAAAAAGCATACAAACCCCCTTTTACGACTCTATAGCGTTTTATACGCCACTGGTACAGAAAAGTTACTTGCAGATTCAAAATCAGTGAACTCTCAGCTTTCCAATGGTATATGGGGAAAAAAGTTCTTTTCAATGAGCAAAAAACATACCTTGGCTCCCCCACTACATGTCCAAACATCCACAAATTTTTTTGGTCATAAGTTGGACAGTCAGTAGACTATGTCTAAACCGCACCCCTTAGAATCCCGGTTATTCCAGAATCACGGTGAGAAAGCATAACCGCATCTCCAAATATCTGGAATCAGATTTGAAGAGGTTAAAGCCTCTACCATATTACCTAAAACATTATGCTAGTTTCATACTTGTCAAGTGACTCGAGATAACATATGCTCTTGTTTTATGTTGGATCGAAAAATTCATCAAAAAATTGCATGCAAAAACCCCATTATTAATTGAATCTTTTATATGTTAAAATTCTAAAGCTCTTTCCTTTTTCAAAAAAAACCCAGAATCACTTTAGCATATGCTTGTATCATGCTATAAAAACTGACACAAATCCCCACATAAGAATTGTTTTCAATATTTGAATCATTACATAATCGTAGACATAGCTTTCTTTTTTCCTCACTCTTTTTCACCCCCAAGTCTACCTTCAACTACTGTGAGGTTGACTTCATAAAATAGTTGGTGTCTACATAATCCTTGATGTAGCAGCGTATGTAACAAATCTTTTATTGGAAAGTGACAGTCACATTTCAACAATTTGAACATAAACACATTGATCATTATGATATAAAATCTTTAGAAGCTCAATTATGATTGAAAGGAAACGGCTGATGTGCGAACACAAAAATGTTGCAAAAATATGACATGTCCCTGAATATCTCCAAAAAGCCCCTGATCATACAGTTAGGTAGGGTTTAAAATTTGAGTATACAAAGCCAACAATATTTTCGGCATAACACGTAAAAAAGAGAAGATTTGGATCAACAATTATTAAAGTATGTATGCTAACATTTTGATATACGCTACAACGAAAAAGCATACAAACCCCCATTTGTCCCGTTTACGCCCCTGTAGCGTTTTATATGCCACTGATATGGAACTGGTACTTGCAGAATCAAAATCAGTGAACTCTCAGCTTTCTAATGGTATATGGGGCATAAAGTTCTCTTCAATGAACAGAAAACATACCTTGGCTCCCCCCTAATGTTAGGATGACTTCAAGTCCTGAGTGTCTGATGTGCGCTGCATCATTTTTACTCACATTTTAAAAAGCACTACGCTACGAGCTTTTACAGCCATTTTTCATGCTGTGGGTAATCATGAAAAGTAGATTTTTAAATGCCTCTGACGTTGCTATCAGCTCTAGTGATAAAACTTATTTAGATGGTGATAGAGATAAATATAAGACATCTTTATTGACCATTTAGAAGAACAAGGTGAGTCCTAGTAACTAGTAGAAATAAAAATAATTTAGCTGACCTAACCATCTTTATACTATTGTTTCCATAGCAATGCAACGACTGTCAATCAAGTGAAAGAAATTGGAAGATTTACAGTTACAGTTAGTTACTAGTTAGTTGCTAGTTACAGTTAGGTCGATGATTTATTTTGTGTAGTATATGAGTAATTTGCCATCAAATTACTCCAGTATTCTTTTCTTATGGGGTAGGAATAAACATCCTGCCCATTGAGCAAGGAGTAGTAGTTCTAGTAGTATTAATAGAATTAGTTACATGCAGAAAACACTAAATACAATGATATCTTATATTTATCATTGCATTTAAGAGAGGATGTAGCTAGTTTAAAACTAACTGACCATAGACCAAGAACCTCAAAACCACAAGAAGATCATGATAGCGATCAAGACATGAACATAGCGCAGACATAGTACCAAGATATACTGAGAATGATTTGCAATGAATGTCTTTGTCTAAATGTATGTAATTGTAAATCTGAGAATACTTCAATAAGTTAAATTACTGCGTAATTTTAATCTTGTAACACTGTACTGTCAATAATGTCTGATAAGAAGTGATAACTATGCTAACTGTTCAATTGAAGTTTCTGTACTAATTTTTCTGTATCTTTTGATCTAATAAATATTTTGCAGATGTTTTGTGAGCTTGCTTGAAAAATACTTAAGCATTATCTGACAAGGTTTCATTGTGGTGTAACATTTTTCAGAATCATATCATTTTCGGCAAACTTAGCATCATATATGAAGCTCTGCAAGAAGTCTCATGTTTTGTCCGTAAATCTGTACAGGCTTAAAACAAATGACAGCCAGGCATGCGCAGCAGTCTGGTTATAAAATATGTGAGCTTTCTAATGCAAAAACAAGAACAGAATTTGGAAATCCTAAACCAAGCAATTACTGTTTTAATGCACATTTGGCTTGATATCGAAATTGAATGAATGATTAGTCAAAGAAGGACAGTTGATGCATTCATATATAGATTGGAAAGGGTTAAAATTCTCAATTTAATGTAAGCTACTGGGTTCTGTCAATGATATTTTTAGGGAGTAGACCCATTACTGTAAAAAATCAATGACAAGATGGTTGACAGCGACGATATCAAAATAAAATTTTGATTTTAATTGCACATCTTCTTCTATTTTGAATGTTTGTATTTACAGCTGTCTGAGTTAATAATATGTACATGTATAATGGTAATAGTAGTAGTTTAAAAATATACGTAACTAGATAATTTACCTGTGTTGCATGGGTAATAATGAATCAGCTTATTGTATTAGTATATAATTGGCGTTTTTTTAGAGGTTTACCTTTGTTTCACTTGTTACCAAGAATATAACAACATTCTATAATCTTTTAGCTTTTGGGTGTTAGTCATAGCAAGCTTTGCCTTAATTACAGTAGAGGAGTTGAATGTGAGACATATAGAAAGCAGGTTGCGCTGCATAGTGTTATATTTTACTTTTAACCTGCATGAGTGTTCCATAAACTTTAACTCTTTCAATATACTGGTGCGAGAGCAATTGGGAACTTTATTGTAAGTAAACACATAGTGTAAAACAGCTTTTTTTTCCTGATTGTGGTGTAATCATGACAGTTTAGTTTCTTTTAATAATCAAGATGATAAGTTATTGTTAGTTTTAACATGAATGTTGTATGTTTTCATTTATAGATTGTTACAACTAACTTTTATTACTTTTCTTGCTTTATTGATTACAGAGTACAGTGTCACAAACATAAAGACTGTTGCTAACCATAGCAGCTCTAAGCCAGTAAACTTACAAACAGTGACAGGTAATTTAGTTGCCATTAAGTAAGTTGATAAATTAGCCAATGGCAAAATTAGTAAATTCACTAATTTGAGTAACTTAAGCTAGTAACTTAAGCTTGTCTAAATCTTTACTATAATAAGAGCGGTGAAGTCAACTTGTAGTTGTTATGATTGATCTCTCCAATTACCCAACATTGTGAAGCGTATTTTAACCGATGTAATGAATATGACCACAACTGATTCATATATAGCAATGTTGCTGCTTATCTTAATAGATAGAATGCCTTCCTGCAGATCTACAGGATCTGAGATGAAACCAGGCAAAGCAAATGTTTTCTTCCTGTAACTTTATCACTATAACTGAACAAACAAACAATGGACCAAAAGAGACACACATGTCGCAAAGCATCTCAAATTGTTACAAAACGTCACAAAGCGTCCCAAAATGTCACAAAATGTCACAAAATGTCCCAAAATGTCCCAAAACATCACAAAACTTCACAAAACACTAAACTTTTTGTATACAGTCATATAAATGCCTGAGAATTAATAATATATTATTTTTATGATATTTTATGCCAATATATCTAGAATGTTAAAGCCACATTATATATGATATAATTCTCCTCTGATGAACTAACAAAACAGGTGCTGCGTAAACTTGCTTTCAGTGGTATTTTCTATTTTCACATTATCTGGTTTGTAGCAAAAGTCAATTCGCAATGCATTAAAGGCCAAGTTCGTTAGCTGTATCAAAATCTTAAAACTTTTTGTCTGAAATGTAGTGGCAAAACGGTGTGATAAAATAAAAGTTTTGAATATTTTTTGTTGTTGCTAGCAACAATTTCATTATTAAACGTTGACTGGCAACAAAACTCACTTTACCGTTACTTGGTATCAAATGTTCACTATGTCTGCATCTGCTGTGTTGTAGGCGCCAAATATGTGGAAACGCGATTAAAAGCTCTTAAAAGCTCGAAAAAGAGCAGTTAATTGCAGCCATCAAAAAAACGCTGTAGACTGATTCCAAAACGGCCCAAATAGGATGTAGCTAAAAACGATGGCTTCTGTTTACACTTTCATGCAACCTCATTCGTCGAAAAACTTTTACAAATATACTTCACGCATTCAATAAAACTATGTCCATTGTCCTTATGCATGTTTTTCATCATCATTGTAATATTGTCACTTTGAGCACTGATTCTCAAACCCTACCGTTAAAGTTTGTTTATTTTTTTAACTTTAGCTTGAAGGAATGCATATCATTATTTAATAAACATGACAAGCATGTTGATCTCTTGAGATAGTCTAAAAATGCTGCAGAAACTGCTCGCACTATTTATGATTAGAAATGATTTATGATTTATGATACTAAATGATTAGAAAAGGCTGAAACAAAACTGTAAAGTAGCGAACATTTATATTTGATACGGGCTTTCCGGTAAAACCCGAAGTATTTGTCATAAAATATGGCTTTGAAAAGTTTTATATTGAGTATTTTCAATTGACATGAAAACATCACGTGTCAAAAAACAGCCAGGTGGAGCTGAGTATGTTACCGAAATGTTACCGAAAAGGTTTCTGAAGGTGTTTTCGTTGTGGCTGCAATTAGCTGTTCATTTTTTAGCTTTTTGAGCTTGTAATCACATTTGCACATATTTTGCACTTACAACACAGCAGAATAAGACATGTACTAATCCATGAATCAGTGAAGAGCCAAGACTCAGTTCGCTATAGTTAAAGTTGCGGATTGAGCGTATTCATAAGATTTTCTTGAACAAAGTTCTTGAAAAGAGAAAAGTTCATTTATGAGAAGGTAATTAAATGTAGCTGTGACTTTTTAATAAATAATAAATACTTGTTTGTCCTTGCTACCACAATTACATTAAGTAGTGTCGAGGCAGTTGGTAAACTTTTCATAATAAGTTTCAAGTTTATTTTGATGACTTATTGAAAGTAAAGCTAGTATTTGTATTAGCATAAGTTTTTCCACACTTTTGATTGTTTAACACATTAGTCAACTAGATCAATAAATCATTGTTGGACTTCAATGGGATTAAATTAGATTTGTCTAAAGATTACCTCTGACAACAAAGAGCCGGCTTTAAACCGCATCAAGTCAATGTTCTTTGAAAAACTTATCGCGCGGAAATGCAACATGCGAACAACTCCAAATTCGCATCATTCAAATCAAGTAAACAAATAAATTTTCAACCACAATATTTCTTCTGCAGTAACATCAATTCAGTTATTTCAAAATTTTGTTTTAACTTGAATTGTAGCTGCAATTCGTTCAGGCAGCAGCAAATATTTGATATATCTGATGAATTTTACATTTGCTTAAGAACAAGGTTAAAGAAGTAAATGTATTTATCACTTTCACAACAAATTAAAAAAAATTAGTTAGGACAAAAAGTTACTATAATAGCAATCAGAGAGTTTATGTGATAAGAATCTAATAAATCTTTTATGATAAGTTGCAATTATAAAAAATGTGTGCAGGCAGCAAGCAATGCCCAACGCAAATAACACCCGTTCATCACCTAATCACACAACTATTAGAAAACCTTGGATTTCAGCTTGCATATACAAGCTTATTTTAAAGCGAGACTATCTCTTCTCTCAAACGCTCAATTCACCACTTGACTCAAAATTAACAATTTGATATAAAACATTAAGAAATCAAATAACCATTGAGCTCCGCAAAGCCAAATCAAACTGATTTGACTCCCTCATAAAAGGTGCTTCTGGGCCTAAACAACTTTGGCAAATCTTAAATAATGGGATTGGCAAAACCAAATCATTATAATCAGCCCCGAAATCTATAATACAAGATGGAAAAGAACTGATTACAGAGTCTGATATAGCCAACACCTTTAACAGCTGCTTTACTTCTATTGGTTCATCCCTGGCACAACATTTTGAAAATTTTAATTGTATTGTAGTAGAGCTAACGCAAAGGATATCAACTAAAAGTTTAACTTTCAAATTATTGCAAGTTGGCATCAATGATGCAACCAAACTTCTAAAAAAAATCTAGCCAAAAATCACACTTTCTTCTTTATAATACTGATGAAAACCTTCGAAACAGTTTTACTCTTAAGTTTAACAGTCAATCCATCACTTGTAGACATGAGACAAAATTGTTAGGATTTGTTTTGACAGATCGACTCTCTTGGAATAATCATGTCGACACTATTTGTAGTAAGGTCACAAAATCATTGACTCTGCTCTAGTTTTGCAAGCCATACATGAACTCAAAATCTGCTATTGCATTTTATTATCAGTTTATATTTTGCTATATTATTTATGGTATCCACATTTATTATAATCTAGCTCCGAGATATGTCACTAAGGATTTATTTTTGTTGCAAAAAAGAGCATTTCGACTAATTGCAAATTTAAATCATATGCCTGCATATATTATTCCAACAAATGATCTTTCCAAATCCATGCGTCTTTTTAAGGCGTGGTCACACGAGCACCGAACCGACGTAGGATCGGTTCGGAGGCTGGTTCGGTTTGTGGCACATGTCACACGGCCACCGAAGTAACTTCGCTTCCTAGATACCATACGTATAGAGACAGGACACGGTTTCATTAGTAGTCGTTATGTATTTGAGTTAAATATTTCTATTGTAAACAAAAAAACTTTGAGGAACAATTATAAATTATAATTACACAGCAGATTTATCAGAAGATCGTTCGGCTGCTCAAAATAAATCACTCAATACAAATATTTTGCTAACCCTTCCCATCAACATAATTATATTTTTTTTATTAACATATGAATGTTTTTCTATGCTGAGTACATAACAAACAAAAACAGTCTTTATCATAGTACTGTGGTTTTACATAAATAAATCAGTCAACGATAGTTCATCAGGATGAATATGACACATTACTTATATTCTACACGAAAGAAAATCACAACCATTCCCTTACATTTATGCAAAACTTAAGTGCAACATCTTACATTTATGCAACCCAATCACAAGTCCGGGTGAACCTTGTTGTAAATTGCTTCATGTTGTTAATAAAAGTATCGTCCCATTTCTTTTTTAACTTTACTCACACGCACGTAAGAAGAAATGTGACGCGTGCTCGCTAGAATTCTAGAATTTTAACCAGCCAATAAGAGCAAGGGTTCGGCACGAAATTTCGAGCAGTACCGAAATAGTTCGTTTTGTCCTCAACCGAACTTTTTAGAGCTGAAAATGACGTCGTTTTGCGTCATTTAGTTCGGTTCGGTGCCCGTGTGACCACGGCTTTACTCTGCCTATGCTAAATATTTATTTTACTTCAATTTATTGTTTCAAGATTTTTCATGGTTTGTGTCCTCGTTTTTTACATGACAATTACAGGTTCTTAACTCATTTCAACTTACGTGATGTGAACAAATTGCATACAATCACTAACAATCATTTTGAAAATGTCTTTGCCAGCTGCTTTAACAATCTTTCACCAAATATCCACTCTCTTAGCAGAGAAAGGCATTTTAAACACTATTTGTCAGACTATTTATTCAATTTTAATGGCTAACTGTTGCTTTTTTTCCCTTTTTTTTGTTTAACTATTGTTGTACGGCCTAATTTGAAAAAAATTTATATTTGTGAAATGAAATTATTGCCAATAAAGTACTATATATATAAAGCAACCAGATTTTACAAGGTTCCATCAAAATTATTTAGTGATGCAGCAGAAACTTTTGCTCCGGTAATAACTGATATTTTAAACTCCAGTTTAAAAATGTCTCACTTATCAAGTAAACTGAAAACAGCTAAATTAAAACCAGTTTTTTAAACTGGCTCATATCAAATTTGCTTGAATTACAGGTCCATTAGTTTGCTACTAGTGCTAGTAAAATAATTAAAAATGCTGTAAGTAAACAGATTATGAAATACATTAAGAGTAATTTACTGCTTAACAATGGGCAATATGGCTTTAGGAGAAATCGCAGCACCAAGAATTCAGTAATTAAATTGACTAAAAATGTTTTAAAATTCTTAAACGATACTAAATGCTTTCTTGGCATCTTTCTAGATTTTAGTAAAGCCTTTGACACAACAGATTATAACATATTGTACTCAAAACTCCACAATCTTAATTTTGACATCACCGCAATCAACTGGATGAAAAGTTATCTAAACAAACGTAAACAACACACTATTATTGGCAACACTTTATTTTCTATACTAGATTTAATGTGTGGTGTACATCAAGGTTCCCTCCTTGGTCCAACTCGTTTTTTAATTTTCCTTAATGGTTTAACACATGTCACCAACCTTTTCACACCTTTGCTCGATGCAGATGACATTAATCTCTTTTTCAAATCCTCTAACATCAATGAGCACATAGATTGTTTAAATAACAAACTTTTTGCTATTCAAAACTGGTGTATTTCTAACAAACTCACCCTAAATGTTGATAATACTAACTTCATGTTCCTCAAAAAACCCCAAAATAGATTTCATCTAGCTAACACTCATCCCTTTTTCATTTTCAACCAACCAAATTTTCAGACAGATCACACTAAATTCTTAGGTATTTTTATCGATTCTAATCTTACTTGGGAAAAACACATCAAATATTTACTAAAACAACTGAGACTCTTATCAGGTTAACTCTACCGCACATCTGAATATTTACCAACAGACCATTTTTTGGAACCAACTACCTAAGACTATTAAAAGCATAGAGAAGGTGGCCAGTTTCTAAAAGAGATTTTAGGTTGCATTTTTTAGCAAGTGAATTGAAACCTAATTACCCATAAAAATTGACGTTGATTACACTATGACGACAAGCCCAATGCCACAACTGGCTATGCTATTGCGTACTATGGGCTTCATTACTTTCTAGCTTTTTTCTTTTGTTTAACTAATTTTGTTGATTAAAACAAATTCATAAAGCAATTGAACATTCAAATTAGCTATTCCAATACACTTATAGAACTTTGATTGCTCTATAGCTGTTATTTTGAACTCAACACTGTTACGGATTTCAAAAATAACTTTTTATCTGAATCATTTTCTAACAGATATGCAGCACGCATAAGCAGTTAGGCTACTTACAACATAACAATTGACTTCATTACAGACTCTCAATGCCTTTTTTGTGCAATGAAAAACAAAATCTATTAATTGATACCAATGGCAATAAAAGTTGTAAATGCGTACGATTGTACAAGCAAGAAAACAAGTAGATTTAGAAATGTGTTGATTTGGCTAAATGCCAAGTTTTGAGTCATTTAGTATTATCATTGGTCATTCAATGTGCTTTAAATTTTAAAATTTTATAGTTGGATTTGGGTTAAATTTTAAAATTTCAAAACTGGATTTGATTTAAAATTATAAACTTCGGTACTCGATTTGTTTTGATTTGTGAGAACTTAATCGGTCGGTTTAATTGGCATCAGTTCTTGATGACAGCAGCACATGAAAATCAAGAAATTTATATAAAAAGGTTGATGCATTAAAAACATACCAGTAAGTATAATCTCATAAACTTACTTAAATCAGCTAATTTACAGAGGTTAAAGGTCAAACTTGTAAGTAACAATCATAAAATTCCTTTTGTATTATGATGACTGCTGGTGTTTTTTTATTACTTCATTTAAAATAATTTTATTTTACACAAAATGTTTTTCAAATTATGGTATATGATAATTATAAAACAAATAAAGAGGAAAGTAGCTAGTCATTAAAAACAAATAAATGTTTTCTTTACAGGTAAATATTCATTGCATAAATTCACTCAGACATTATTGTTCCGTAACATTTGTTATATATTAAATCTTTTGAGCATATTCTGTATAGTGTTTGTAGTTAAAAACACTGCAAAATTTTTCCTTTATTTCAAATAGTTCATACCTTTTATGAACTTGCGCCAATTTTTTGTAGCGTTCAAACATTTCATCAACGTTCACTCATTCTTTCATCTATATTTATATTTCTCAAAGTCTGTGTGTCGTGTGTTCGTCGGAAATTTGGCTATGGCTATATCTATATATATGGCTATATATATAGATATATATGGCTATGGCTATGGCTATGGCGTATATCTGTCTGTTGGTTTTCCGGCTATAGCTATTATTAGAACACCTGAGCTGGACAACAATGCAGACTCAAAGTCATAGCTTACCATCATTGTAAGCCTAACCTTATTAACTAGCTTTGTGGAGTTTCCATTGGCAATATGCCAAGCTACTAGCTTGAAAGGTACAGTTGTTTGACAAAGTTTTAAAACCTTTACAGTTGTTTTTACTTTTCTCTTAATTTATTTCAACTACACGGCACACTTCTCTCATGATATGTACTTTGAAAGCTATAATGGTAAATGTTGTTATATGTTAAATACAAATCAATTTTCTGTCCAAAGACTCTTCTATTACACGGGCAACGCCGGGTGGCACAGCTAGTTTCTTTATTAACTCCAGCTAGGTCAAGGTGTTCAAATTATTTACTCTGTTATCAATCAAGTCATGTTATTTGTCAACAAAGTTATGCAGAGTATTAAAATTAAATAGTCATACCTGTTTTAGGGTCTACACTGAACCTGCCCTTCTTTACTGCACCATCAAAGTCTTCTGGGAACTTGTGTTCATAGTTGCCAACAAGTCTGACCCAACGAACAATCAACGGGACAAAGTCTGTTGCGTCCCTTGGAATAAGTTGCTCATCAATATTGTGGAAACATGGCAAAATATATGGCCTATTTAGTAGTGGTTTACTTGGTACGCTGCCAGCATAAATTTCTGAAGCAGTTTTCTGTACAATTTCTGCATCAAAGTAGAAAAAGTCATAAATTTCCACAGTAACAGAAGCTATAATGAATTACTTGTTCAATTTTGAAAAACCGTTTGCATACCAGAGCAATATTTACAATGTTAAACTATCTAGCAAAAAATTAGGTTGTTACAATCTAACAATCTAACAAAAAATAGGTTGTTTTGTAACATGATAAAAAATGATAACAATTGAATTGCGTCTGTTTTCCCAAAGTTGCCAAGGCAGCTGTATTTCATGTCTGCATGCCTCTAAGTGCAGGTCTTTTGCTAATGCAAACTCTGCTGAAGGAATGGCTAGAAATACTTATAAAATATGTTATTTACTGAGTCAATTTGAGGAGAATGTTTCAGCGATGTGTTGTCACGTTTCACTTTCATATCCTCAGCATAGTTTTGTGCTCCAAATTTTTAGGTTACGCATTTTGAAATAAGTAAGTACATCATAAGGTTATTGCCATTTTATGTAGATATTTTATCTACAATAGTAGTCTGACGGTTTGGTGGGCCAGTCATGTGTATTATTATCAATTGTGATAACTATCTCCACAGTAGTTCTAGAATGTAGTCAATTGGTTAGTTTAGTTGTAAAGATGTCGGTATGTTGTGCCAAAATTTATTATTCTAAATCTTGGAAAATGTAATCTTTTTTCCAACATCTAATTAAGGTTTTGGACAAACAGATGGATAAAAATGCATTGCTATAAGAAACAGGAACATGTTTCAAGCAAAAACAAAACTAACACTCTTAAGCACCTTTCGTAGCAGTTGGACAAGTGCAACATCTTTTCCCTTAGTATTTTATGTTATGTGCTATGTGTTATTTTATTTAAAAATGGCACCATTCACCTTTTTAGTGACTAATGCAGTTTGACCACTAAATAGAAGATGAATTTATATTCGTGCATTAAATAACCTGCTATTTTCCTAACTTAGTTTGACTTACTTCCCTTTGACTAACATGCGTGCTAACAACATTTTCACCACGCTTCTGGACTTTTGGAGGTCGATGGCTATAAGACTTAAAACTATTTTTGCTATTTCAAGGTTACATGTTATGTATGTACTACATGCAGGCAAATGTCTGGCATTGCAGGTCTTTACTCGATGAATTTGAGTAACTTAAGCTAGTAACTTAAGCTAGTAATTTAAGCTAGTAATTTAAGCTAACTATCAGCTCATAAGCTAATAAATTAATTTAATTTAATTTTTTAATTTAGCTTATTAAATAAATTTTAATTTCAATTTAAAAAATTGAATTAAAACTCCTGCCTGAAGTTTTTGAGTGCAGTTCCAACGCAAAGAAAAAATTTTGTTCCTAAAACTTTATCGCTATAACTTGACACCAAAAAGGCAGACAGATAAACACTGAAATTTAAATTTTTTTATTATAAAGTTGCTTTTGCGCCTTTATTTTTTGCAGTTTGATTTTTGTGTCAAGTAATTTTACCTTGTTTGGCTACATGTTAAATAAAACTAATTGCAAATCATGCCAGTTTTTTCTGGTTGCTATCCTATTTTTGTACTAAGTTCCATTCCAGATGAGTTTCAGTGTAAGAAATAAATGCCACAGTTTACTCAGGTATGCATGAAAACTGTCAAGCAATACTGCATCAACCACATTATATATCCCAAGTACACATAATACAGTAGTTCATAACCTATTAACAGATAAGTATTGGGTGAATGGTAAACAAAAGAAGGGCATCACTTCACGAAATCAGTTTAGTCAGTGAGCTAGGTTGGTTTATCCATGACGATGGAATAATTGCGTACATTTATTTGGTTTTGTACTTCATAAAATTTTTGTCATAATGTAAAACGACACGCAATTACTTTAATTATACACAAATGCAGCACAAAAACAATTTGTATTTTATAACTCTTCTTATACAATATATAGCACACAATTTTTAGTAACTGTTGTATTTAAATGTTATTTCCTATTTGATTTTGCAACATCTTGAATATACATGTATCAATTTTATGTTATGTTACAACATAAAACTGTTATTTTGCTTATGCCACACCTATGTTTTATTAAGTATGATCATACAACTTGTTTAAAACATAGAAATGGCGCAACTTGTTTGGCCTCACGCTATTTAAGAAGTTAGCTTCACGAAAACTTCACTTTGATGTTACAATGCTAATTTCGGATGCCAGCTTAAATTTTTGACGGTTTTCAGCTTATAGGGACATGTTTTATCATAAAAGTCTGTCAGACAAACATAATACTTTTCTTACTTTGTATACAATTATTTAAAGCGCCAGCTAGTGACCACTTAATGAAAAGTAGACAAAAGAAAATAATGGTTTTGGGCTATATCCAAGTACCGTCACACCTCAACATATGAATGCTTCAATACATGAAAAGTTCAAGGTAAAAGCACAACATTGAGTAAATTTTTGCTCTGAGATGCAAAACAAATTAGAGACGCGCTCATACAAACCGGCTTTTAATGCGGCTGCCAAGTCATAAATTATGTGCGCGTTTTTAGTGTGCCATCAGTGTGTGTTTGGTACACAGAATTCATTTAAGTTGAATTTAAAGTTCACCTTATGTTATGAAGCATTGCATAAGTGTAGCCTACTGAATGTATTGCTGTCAAGTATTTCACACTGCTGTCAGCAGCTATGTCTGTGTCAAAAGCATAAAATCCATGCATTTATAAACATACATGTAGTAGTGTTACATTTTGCACCATATTGAATATACATGTATCAAGTTTATAGTTACTAAATAAGTATGATGTTACTTTGTGAGCAAAGATAGTGAGTAGCAATGATTGAAAAACATGCTCTCTATCGCAATATCCTGTTTTTGTGTTATTAGTGGAAGGAAATGGATTAATTTGTATATAATTATTTTTTATGGAAATATTGCTTTGAGATACAAAAACATTGACACACACCCTCAGTTCTAGAACGCATTTTGCTCATATGTCAAGGTATCACAGTATTTTAAGATGATTTAGTTTAGGTAATGCGCCCACCCATAAAAGTATAATAAAACGCTTACCTGGAAAAACCAATCGAACTGCGGGTGAAATGGTGACATATGATAAATATGTGGCTACACATCTGTAGTATCCTGTTGCCTTGTGTCCTGTTGATGCAATAGTTTGTCTAACTTCAGTTTCATTAGATGTCTCTCTTTGAACACTCATCGGAGTGACTCCTAAAGTCCACGTCTGAGGCATTAATCTCCGATAGTCCCATCTAATGTTATCAGCATTTGTAGCTGTACACCGAAGTCTGTTTTTTGCAAGAGGGTCGCCTTTGATGAGAGAGACTATCAGGAAATCTTTAGGTTCTATCAGCTCCGTGTATGTGATACCATTATCCGATGATGAACTAAATTCCACTTTTACCATTGGTGGCAAGTTCAGCAAAGCTGAAAAATTCAATTATGTCACATACATGGATAATAATAAGTACGATAACACATAACAGCATTGATAAAGCCATTGTTATTCATATCAAAGAAAGCCATTTGTGTCAGGTTATTGGTGGGCTTGAGTATTTATTTATACCTGATACGCTTATGCGTGCAAAATTAGCAGTAAAAAATACTATTTTGGACATTCAGAAACATGGGCTCTTTCCAGTGTGCAATGTATTGATTCTATCACTTACAGACCTCTGTTTACTTGTCAATTCATTCATCAGTTAATGTTTTCATTGTTCAATGCACAGTTTTGGTTGACCAAAACTTTTTACTATTGAAAATCAACAAAAGTATAAACATAATCAACATAGACCAACATTGCATCTTCAAAAATTGACTAAAATCACAATTTAAATGATCAATCCTGTTCATGGAGGAAAATCGATCCTAAAAAATCAACAATATCAAATCAATTTAATAGACATGGTGAATAGTTTGCCTATACATTATGATTCATCTATTTGGCTATCAAGTTTCATGGTTTATATACTTATTGATGCAGCCAGTATCAGTATTTCACACGAGATACTTGAGCTAACACAGTGTGGGTTTACGACCATATGTAGTCTACTCAGGTGAAGAGTGGGGTTTACCACCATATGTAGCCTACTCAGGTGAAGAGTGAGGTCTACCACCATATGTAGCCTACTCAGGTGAAGAGTGAGGTCTACCACCATATGTAGCCTACTCAGGTGAAGAGTGAGGTCTACCACAATATGTAGCCTACTCAGGAAAAGAGTGTGGTCTACCACCATATGTAGCCTACTCAGGTGAAGAGTGAGGTCTACTACCATATGTAGCCTACTCAGGTGAAGAGTGAGGTCTACCACCATATGTAGTCTACTCAAGTAAATAGTGTGGTCTACCACCATAAGTAGTCTACTAAGGTGATGAGTGAGGTCTACATCCATATGTAGTCTACTCAGGAGAAGAATGAGGTCTACCACCATATGTAGCCTACTCAAGTAAAGAGTGTGGTCTACCACCATATGTAGTCTACTAAAGTGATGAGTGAGGTCTACATCCATATGTAGTCTGCTCAGGTGAAGAATGAGGTCTACCACCATGTGTAGCCTACTCAGGTGATGAGTGAAGTCTACCACCATATGTAGTCGACTCAGGTAAAGAGTGAGGTCTACCACAATATGTAGCCTACTCAGGTGAAGAGTGAAGTCTACCACCATATGTAGTCTACTCAGGTGAAGGGTGAGGTCTACCAACATAATATGTAGCCTACTCAGGTGATGAGTGAGGTCTACTACCATATGTAGCCTACTCAGGTGATGAGTGAGGTCTACTACCATATGTAGTCTACTCAGGTAAAGATGATGGTCTACCGTATGGCAGGCGCTCGTTACAACATTAATCTTGAAATAGGTTTGTATCGATTCTAGCTGCACTACCTGGCGTTGACCGAGTAATAAAAAAAGTCTTTACTAAAAGTTTGTTCATATTTAGCATTTACCGTTCTAACTTTCAATATTCATACATAAGAAAATATTTTTGTGCAGCTTAAACAAATAAAGTGAAAAAAGAAAACAGCTGCAAAAGTTTTCAAACTTTTGCAAACAGCTATAACTTTAAAATTTCATATCATAAAAGAGGTGTTTTGTTGAAACAAATTAAGAGGAAAAATAGAACTGTAAAGGTGTTTAAATGTAAATGCGAAAACATTAGTAAGTAGTGGTTAAATATAGTTTGTTTTGCTATGATTACACTGAAAAACTATTTAGTATATGATTATATGATTTGAGTTTGTTTCAGTGTTGGCATTGTGAAGCAAAAATATCGTATAGACATACAGAGTGTATATTAACTCAGGGTAATTATTTAATGGAATCTCTGCCTGCTAAAAATCATCATCATTAAAAATAGTAACAAAGCAATATGTTAACCTTAGTAACTATAATTACCTACAATAACTTTAGTGAATTTTGTGCTTATGATCTGCAAGATAATATAACATTACAATGTACTATGTAGATAGTTCTCACCTTTGAGACAGACGTGTATCATAAATGTTGAATTCAACTAAAATGAATTTATCTTACTAAAATCATACTTGAAAAAAATTTTGTATGGATTTTTGTACTTTTCTAACAAAAAATTTATCACTTACCTGCTTTCAATCTGTTTTTATTATAACAGATGGCGCTGAGCTGAGATATATTTGCCAAGTTTTAATTTCGAGAAAAATTATTCTTGATATTGTTTTGTAGAAAACAAATTAGCCCTAATACGGCGAAGATGAAAAAGCATTGTTTTTTATAGAATTAGTAAAATTCATAGATTTAATTAACAGGTCAATTAGCATAGAAACGCCTATAAATTAATGCGCTATTATAAGAATTAAGGAGTTAGCTAATTCTTTATTTTAAAGAAACGTAGTAAGGCTCGGCAAAGGTCTTTTGAGCAGCTGAAATAAATCAGGAGAGCAAAGAAAATGTAGACGTGTAATAAATAGCAAATATGTAAACTACGAACAGTTGATTATGTAATGATACAGCTAATACAAACTGGGAAAACCCAATAAAAATTGTTACTTGTTGTATTCAGTACAACAATTGCAAAAATTTTAATTTTGAGACAATGTATTGTTGATATTGTTTTACAAAAACAAAATAGCCCTACTACGGCGAAGAAAACAAAACATCGGGTTTCATAGAGCTGAAAGAATTCATGAAGATTATTACTAGTTTAATTACTAGGTTTATTACAAGTTTACTAGTTCACTAGTATTAGAAGTTTAATTATTACATCATTTTGGGATTGAAAACAGAAAAGGATGTAATCGCTGTGTAGTGAGAACGATGATTTGCAACAACTTTTGTGGTTTCAGGGTTAGAGGACTGAATTGCAAAACTGTTGTTGCAATGTTTGTGAGTTCAAGTCCAACAAAATGTGATATGTTAATTATCAAATCTTAAAAACTGTAGCTGGACCTAATGAAAGCAGATGTCAAACTTTGAGAAAATTTATATACATGTATATATACCCGGTATATATAGATTCATAATTTTATATACATTTTACATAGTATATTAATATTATATATATATAATATTTAAAAATTAATACACAGTAACATGTTTATTTTTACCTTTATTCTTTTTGTAATTCAATCAAAAGGTTGACCATTTTTACAAGTCATTTTTAAAATATGCACAAAATAAATTTTCAATGCTTAAACTGATATATGAAATGTTTTTAGCTACAGGAACATATATTTTAGCAATAGACCTCACACTATAATACTGAAGGAAAGTAGATTTTGTCAGCTATGGTGTGGCACACCTCATACTATTATTATAGTATTAATCTTTATTTTTCATGTATCAGAAAAAAACTATTAAAATTTATTAACCTTCCAAAATGTTTGGATACCGGCCAAATGATATCACAAATTTACAGTTAAAAAAAAATTAAATTTTGAAGAAAGATGAAATTTTTATCATGAATAATGGCTAAAGAAGTGCCAGCAAACTAATTGTCAACTGAATCTGAACAAAACAGTATCCGTCATGGTTATATTTTGTACAATATACTGCAATTTGTTTTAAATATGTACTAGTACCCTAGACATCTGGTACCCTAGACATCGAGTAACCTAAACATCTGGTACCTTAGACATCTGGTTGACTAATAAAGTACATATAGTGACTGTCTGTACAACCTGACTGGCATTTATAAATCTGATAAATTAGTGTGGAGTTGTTAGTATATTGACCCATTAACTTGAAAGTCGAAAGTTCGATTTCTGTATGAAGAGTTATCTTACCCCAATCTTTAACCATGGCTTCGGACAGACGGACACTACTCTTGTGTTAGTACAGATTAAATGGTTATCAAAGATTTGCTAACAGAGCTTCAGATTAATCAAAAAGTTGACCACACTTCTGATAATTCATGTGTTGGGTGTACTGCTCTTAAAAATATTTGTAGCTATTCTGGAAGCGGTTAAGCAAATTTGGTAGGAATCAACACAATTGATTTTATACCAAAGGAATAGTATTTTGCACAAAATGTAGGCTGAGTGTTATGTATGCTACCACTAGTGTGCAGACAAGTTCTATTAGGTTAATGATCTAAGCATAAGAGTAAAGACTTGTTACTTTTTTAACAACCCGAGCAAACACCAAAATATGGTATACAAGCTTTGTATTTTGCAATCAACAATATTCATTTTAGGTGACGGTTGCAGCAATAGGAAGGAAACTTTAGCTACAAAAATGCAGAAAGCAGTTACCTTGACATGCATGTCAAGGTAACTGTCCTCTCGTGAATCATACCTTGACATACAAAAATTTGAGATGCGAGAAGAGATTATGTTGTGCATGTTAGTGCCTAGAGATACGAGAAAACTTTGAGATATGAGCATACGAGCCAATTTTTTATGCCCATTAAGTGGCCAAGTTTGCAAAAAAAACACTTTCGAGACTAGCGTTGCTTGGTTTCTTTGAATACTTCAGTTTGACAAAAAATTTAAGTTTGGCTGAAGTTATAGAAAAACAAAGCAGAAATCACCAAGCCAGAAACGTAACAAATTAAGACAATGAAAAGATTAAAATTAAGTTTATTAAAAAAATTAAAACTTGCCTTCAAGTGTGTGTTTAGTGAGCTAATTTCATATAAGTTAAACTGAAAGTTTACATTATATAACGTTAAATCACAAAATCTCTCTCAAATCGCTTATAGCTGTTATATCTGTCTCAAAGGTAAAAACTAAATATAATACTGTACATAGTAATATTAAATTTTTTGCAGATAACAACCACTAAATAGGTAATTGTTTTGCTTTGTGAGCGTAGGTATAGATTTACAACAACTCAAAACGTGTTTTTCTATAACAATGTCTTGATTTAGGTGGTTTTGTCATGGTCTGGAAACAGATTAATTTATATTTGGTTATTTTATTTTATATAAGAATGATTGCATTGAAAAACTTGCAAACTCTAATACTAGCTCAAATTTAGAACGTATTAAACTGTATTTCAGGTATAACTGTGATGAGTAACTCAACATATTAAATAACTGAATACAAATTAATTCATTCTCAACTTCTGAAAAACCATTTAAAACAGGATACTACAATAGAAAAACATGTTTTTAGTTTTTTTCTATGTCACCCCTGTCAGTACTCATAAAGTAATAAATACTGTACATATCTAGTAGTTATGATCTGCAATTAAATATGACAATATTTTGTACAGTTCTGTATGGAGTTCTTACCTTCGAGACAGATGGTAGAGGCTAACAGTGGTTTGAGAGAGACTCGACAGCAACACACTTGGTATGCAAAACTCTTGTGAGACTTGAGAACTTGTGAGACTAAGTAACTTAACATTAACTTTAATTTTAACTCTAAATAAATTTAGCTCAATAAACACAGACTTAAAAATAAGTGTTTTTCAGTTTATTTTTCCAGTTTAGCACGTTTTGTCTCAATTTAATCTTTAGCTAGTTTTTTTTTAAATATTTTTGTTTCAATGAAAAACACTAAGCTACGC
The DNA here is from genome assembly GCF_963576615.1 of Watersipora subatra. Lineage (NCBI taxonomy): Eukaryota > Metazoa > Bryozoa > Gymnolaemata > Cheilostomatida > Watersiporidae > Watersipora > Watersipora subatra. The sequence goes on along the minus strand of NC_088711.1, from coordinate 47,720,324 downwards.
TGTTTTCCACAGTTGCAACTATTACGAAAAATTCTAATTATGCATTGATAAGTACTTATTGATGCCCAAGTGTAGCTTAATAACCTTTAGTTTTGTGCAGCTGAAAGCACTTTCACACAAACGCCAAGTCAATTGTGTTACTGTAATTTACTGTAATAATGGCTACTTCGTCATTGAGCGTTGCTACTCCTTAATTGAGTGCTGCTACTCCTTAATTGATTGTTGTTATCCCTTAATTGAGTGCTGCTACTCCTTAATGAAGTGTTTTTATTCCTTAATTGAGTGTTGTTATTCCTTAATTGAGTGTTGCTACTCCTTAATTGAGTGCTGCTACTCCTTAGTTGATTGTTGTTATCCCTTAATTGAGTGCTGCTACTCCTTAATGAAGTGTTTTTATTCCTTAATTGAGTCTTGTTATTCCTTAATTGAGTGTTGCTACTCCTTAATTGAGTCTTGTTACTCCTTAGTTAAGTGTTGTTACTCCTTAATTGAGTGTTTCTACTCCTTAATTGAGTGTTGTTAGCTACAATAATTGTGGGATTGCCATGCACATCACTTTTGAATTGTTTTTAATGTGTTTATGTTTATTTATAAATATCATTTTGATCCCAGATTACTGCCCCTTTTCATTAAAACCCTTCAATTCAAGTTTGCAGTGTGTCTGTTTTATACAATTTTTATGAATTGTGATTAGAAATTTTGGAAGCTTATACTAGTCAATGTATTTTGGTATATTTTACTATATTATATTGGATTAAAATTTTCTTAATTTTTGAAGAAAAAAGATTTTGGCATTTTTTAATTGGTTTTATAGCTTCACTGGCTGAGGTAAGGTATCCCCTGCATGAGTTGAACAAAACAGAAATCCTAGTAGCAACCAGATGGCTGCGGATAACTGTTACACATACCAAGAGCTGACCACTCAATTGAGCACAGTAGTAGTATCAGCATTGGCACCAACTTCATCTTGTGAACCTATTAATAGTCAAGGCTCTTCTGCAGTTTGTTGAAAAGCTCTTCAAGACTACAAATTATCAAATATCTTATGACCAAACTGACTTCATCTGTTGGATAACTGGTACTACATTTTCTATTTCATTTTTATTTTATTTTCACATGTTGGCACATTTCAAATTTTTTTCTTTGTATAAACTCCATTTTTTGCCAAACTTTCAGACGCAGTTTTTTTTCAAAAATAATACAGCAACGGCGTTTCAATGTAAAAGACTACAAATATATGTGTCTCTTTAAACATTAAGGATTTGGTTCTTGTTGATTTGTTACCCAGTTTAACTTCCCCTGTACTGAAAAATTAAGAGTGCTCAAATCCACTTAAAAATTGAATTTTCATGAACCATTCAAACACTATTAAATGTTGACTTGCAACAAAATTCACATTACAATTATTTGGTGTCAAAATATTCACTATGTCTTACTCTGTTGTGTTTTAGGTGCCAAATTTGTAAAAATGCGATTACAAGCTCTTAAAAGCTCAGAAACAAAAAACTGCCGTAGATTAGAATCTCTTTATTTCCCTGTCGTTGTCATGACAGTTTGGTTGTTTTCTTGTCACGTGATGTTCTCACATGAATTGAAAGGCCAATCAAAAGCTCAACATAAAACTTATTGTAGCTCTAGTTTATGACAAACACTTCGGGTTTTACCGAAGACACCATATCAAATATAAATGCTCGCTACTTTACAGTTTTGTTTTGACTTGATCAAATCCTCAAGTCGTAATCTGATCATGTGACCCAATACTTCGCAAATAATTTTTGCAGAACTTTTCGATTATCACAGGTGACCAACAGGCTTGTGTTGATTATCAGGCAATAATATGTACTCTTTCGAGGTAGGGTTAAAAAATTAAATGAACTTTTAAAGTAAGTTATAAGATATCACTGCTGAAATGACAATAAAACAGGCGCGTAAGAACAATAGACACGGTTTTATTGAATGCGTGAAGTATATTTGTGAAAATATTTCGATGAATAAGGTTGCATGAAAGTTTAAACAGAAACCATCTCCCACAACTATGTCACATGTGAGCCGTTTTGGAAAGAGAATCCAAGCTACGACGATCTCGTGTGGCTGCGATTAACTGTTCGTTTTTTAGCTTTTAAGAATTTTTAATCACATTCCCACATATTTTGCACCTACAACACAACAGAATAAGACATAGTGAACCTTTTGATATCAAATAACTTTAACATGAATTTTGTTGCAAGTCAACCTTTAAGTTTCTGCTTTTTGTCAGCTAATGTATATAAATCATCAAATCTTTTTTTATAAGAGCTAATCTCCTACTGAGTTTTTCCTTGCTGCTTTCATATAGTCATAAAGGTTTTTTCCAGTAAGGTAAAAAGATCATTGAAAATTTCTTTTTTAAACTGTATAGTTTACGAGTGTTGGCTAGCAGAGCCTAGAATAGTAATTATTGCTACTTTTTATAAACGTGCTGATGGAAAGATCATTTTAATGTAGCATAACTTACACTGTTTGTACTGCAAAAGTATACAAGTATACTAGTTAGTATGAAATGGCACTAAAAACTTTGTACATCATCATCTGTAAACTAGCCTTTGACTGATCATTTTTATTCATAATTGTAACCAAGCCTGAAATTTTTGCCATTTTCTGTGCATCTTTAAGATTCCAGTTGTCAAAAATCAACTCGAAAAATATCATATAATACAGTTTATCACAAAACCATAACTATTAAAAAAATTTTAAATTTTAAAACTTTGTACACCATCATCTGTAAACTAGCCTTTGACTGACCTTTCTTACTCATAATTATAGCCAAGCCTAAAATTTTTGCCGTTTAAATTGCATCTTTGACATTCCAGTTGTCAAAAATCAATTCAGAAAATATCATATATAATACATGTTACCGCAAAACTAGAAAAATTAAAAAGATTTAAGACTTGTGTTGTTAGCCTTTTTTAGAAAACCTGATGTTCTCTTTACATCAGCTTACTGTATATTTCTACTGCATAATTCTACTCTGTAGTTCAACTGCATGCGGTATTACATTTTGAAAGACATACAATTGAAGATGAAATTTTTAAAACAAATTGTAATCTGGTTTTGTTTTCATGTGTTTCATATTTACATCTGTGTTATTTCACCTTACTGTGAAAACTCTGTTAAAAAATTCTGTTTATTTCTTTAAAAAAGATAGAGTATGCTGTTTCCCTTCACAGTTAGAATCTTAGCATCAATAAAATCTACTAAAATCAATCTTGTAGTCAACACAAAACTTGTTCATTTTTTCAATGACTGAAGCAAATATGGCTGTTTATGAAATTTATTTTTTGTTAGCATTTGATTTTTCAGTAGCACCTTAAGATACAAACTTAATGTGCTCCATGGCTGAACTTATAGGGTATCTATTCACTCAGATCTCAAATTAATTTTTTCTATATTAAATAGCTCAATATAAATTAATCCGTTGTTAACCTCTATAAACCACCTAAAACAGAATAATACCATGAAAAAACATCTTTATAGTTATTTCTATGTCATCCCCGTACTCACAAAATAACAAATAGCTATCTGGTAGTTATGATCTGCAATAAAATATGACATTGTTATGTAAGGTTCTGTGTGGAATTCTTACCTTTGAGACAGATGGCAGGGGCTAACCGCGGTTCAAGAGAGACTTGACAGCAACACATTTGTTTTGAGACGGTTTTGTGACGCAACATAACTTAACATAAACTTTAATTTTAACTTTAAATAAATTTAGCTCAATAGAAACAGACTTAAAAATAAGTAGGCCCTATGTTTTTTAATATTATATTTTATATATATATATATATATTATATATTATATATATTATAATATTATAATATTAATTCTAGTTTTTTTTCTTTTTAGTACTTTTTGTCTTGCTTTACCTTTTTGGCTAGTTTTTTTGAAATTATTTCAGTTTCAATGAAAAATATCATTACAACTATCATTAAAATTTGTCCAGTGTTGCGAACATTACAAAAAATTATAACATTGCACTGATAAAAGTACTCATTGATGCCCAGATGAAAAATGCATTTCATTTTCAATAAATTTTCGCCTGGATATCCATGTAGTTGCAGTAATGATGCAGAAGCATTAACAGCTATGAAACAGTCATACACTAAGCAGAACCTCCTTTTAACCTTTTTGAGCTCCTATCATAGATATCCTTATAACAATTGCACACACCGATTATGCACTTTTTATTATTAATTACTATTACCTGTTGCGTGTTTCAAAATTTTCTATTTTAATAGCCAATTTTTTAAAGCTTATTGTTTTAGCATTACTTACCTAGTGCCAATTCGCTTAATTTTCAGTTTTCAAATATGCTGATTCAATTTCACATGCGCCATTACATTCTTATTTTTGGTTTTCATAAATTTGTAAAAGCTAGATCATTTTCAATTGAATAGTTGATTTATCTGGAGTAAGAATTGCCTCTACACTTTTTTTCTGCTTGGTCAAACAAAGTAGGAGACAAAGTCCGATATCTCATTTTTATGTTTATACTAGTATCAAGAGGTACCAGGATTGTCTATCACCGCTTTGAATACAACGAGCTTCTGCTGCAACAGTTAACTTTGTTAAACCCACAATTCTATGTATTTATGCTTTCTTTTTCCTTTCAGTTTATCTAAAATATCAAGGACGCCAGCACTCAATTATGTTATTACCATTTTTATTTTATTACCTGCAATATAAAGTACACTCAGATAGCCACTAATTACTAGCAAGCAGTAATCATTTACCAGTAACTGGCAATTAAGAATGAGCAAGTAGAAACTATCAAATAGTGGTTAACTGCTTGCAACTAACAACCAACAAGTAGATCCCAGAAATTATCAATCAGCAAATAGTAGCCAGCAACTATAAATCATCAATTAGCAACCAGCAACTAGGAATAAGCAAGTGGCAGCGATCCAAAGTGGTTATATACTTGCAGCTAACAACCAGTGAGTAGTGTTCAACAATTAGCAATCGGCAACTACCCCATAGTACTAGAAATTAGGAATTAGTAACTAGCATCTATCAAAGTAGTAACAAGCATTTAGTAACTAGCAATTATCAAGAAACAACCAGCAAGTAGGGACAAGCAAATGGCAAGAATAGCTTTTGCCAAAAATTCTATTGTTTTAGCAAACAAAAACACAATTTAGTGCCTGTAAGCAAGTTAGTATCTCCAAGAGACCGTTTCTTAGTAGTTGTTAACAGGCCATTAGTATGGATTGTTTCATAACTTCAATGCTTTTAAATAATGGTGTCAATTATGGCTAATCATAATATACATCGTACAACCATAATAGTAGAATACATCTTAAAATTGTGTTTTGTTATGACAGGCTCAGTTTATGAGTAAACAGTATTTTGAGTTTGTTGCCGCAACATCTTTATTTTTGTATTTGCTCTGAATTTAAACTTGTAAAGGTTATTTGCATAGATTAAAATGACAATCTTTTGGTTTTGTAGTTTTGACAGCTTGAAGTGATAAAAGGCTTTAGTAACTGCTATTTCTTTGCTTGGCTTCTTCACAATCTGGCTTCAACTGATAAGGAACCAATAAAGCAGAACCAATTTCGTTTTGTTTTAGCTTCAAGTTTGGCAGTCAGCAGTCACAGGGATGCATAACACCAGAGTGGCTGTGAGACATTTTATATGACTGATCATCAGCTTGGGTTGTTTACTACAATTCAAGGCTTTATGTGTTTCTTCAGAATTATATGTTACAATTGCATCTTTAGGTCTCTAGATATAAAGAATTGCACAATTTGGCAGTTGATAGCTGATAACTTATGCAGCACCATATATAATTCATAATCCTCCCTAGCAATGATTAATTTATATGCAAAAAATCATGCTTGTTGTTAGGAAGTAGGCGGATTTGAAAAGGTAGCATTGATGCCGCAGCTTTTTGCTTTAGTTGCCAATACTTGTAAACAACGAACTCTAATGATCTATGAAATAACAATATAGGCCTATTTAAGAAAAGAAAATGTTAAAACCAGAATATTAAAGTTTTCCAGCTATCCCATTGCAACATACATGTAGTAGATGAAACTGTTAGGAATCAGCTTCCTAGAGGTAAGCGTAAATTACAATTGCACTGTCAACTAAAATATGAAATTACACTCAAAGCAGGTAACTGCATGTAAAATAATTTATATGACACCAAACTATCTAGTCTGTACTTACTTTGATTATTCAATGGTATTTTCAATTTGAGGTGGTAGTGAATCATCTAAAATCATCAAGTAAACTGAGAAAATTTATAAATACTTTAAAAAAATCTCATTGTATCTAAAATTGTGTTTTTAAAAGTTATGCTGTAGAGTAATCGTTTGCAACTTTCATCTAAAATCAAATAATAATCTGACAATTATTGTAGTGTATTTGCATGTATATTTACTATATACATGTACTATTAATGTATACTAAATGTACATATACCACTATTAGGTCTACTCATTATGAAGTGGTATAATTAATGAAACTAGCGATAAAATAATATAAATGTAATAAACTATTATGAATTAAAAAAAGACTTCACTATTGGAAATGAATTAAATGAAATCTGAATAAATAAGCTTTGCTTAATAGCTTTAAATGTATTAAATTTCTGCAGTTAGGGTCATGATAAGAGGTTTTTTAAAGCCTTTGGTTTGTTTGTTGTTTGAAGCCTGAAGATTTAGTACTAAAATAATCAATTTTAGCTACATCTTTTACTTAAGACAGTAAAATATTTACATATAATGATGGAAATATCTTTGCTACATGTAGATTCCTAAGCAACGCTTTATTTGCTACCATAAATTCATGAGTATGAGTCAATAATTTGACACCATAAATGAAGTTTAAAAATCATAGTAAATTTTAGAAACTTCAAACTTAAAAAAACCATAGCAAACCAAAATTGTTTGATATGACACAAAGGGATTTATTCCTAAAACAGTAAAATTCAGGCAATTCATACTTAAGATAGAATACATCAAGCACAGAGTTAGTTTTTTCAAAATATTTATTTATAAGATCCCCTTCTGTAAAAAAAAATTTTCAACTTTTTTTATAGTAGGCCCTTCCCTCAACAAGCCCACACTTCAATAATCTATTTAAAACATTTGCTATTCTCTATCCATTCATTTTCTTTCTATTAATCACGATCACTAGAGCAAACCTCCTTTAGGAATTCGTTCTTCTTTAAATACCGTTATTATATTTATTTTTTATTGCTGATGACATCAAACACATGGTTTTTTTGCTGATTGCGCAGTTGATTATTTAAAACCCTGTTTTTAAATATACCTCAACCGAATCACCAACTGAAAAATTTCAATCAAGTAATTAGAGCTGGAGAAGGGCGTCGACTTTGGTGGCCGATACAAAAATATTTACACGTAAACACTAAGTGAGGAAATGAGTAAATAGTAAATGTTTTATTTGTATTTTCTCACTATGAACACTTTAATAAAAGAGTAGGGTAAAAAAAAGTGATGAAAGAGAAATTTCACAAAAAATCGCTCAAAATTAAATTAGGTCAAGTTCATTTAAACTCTTTCGGTAACTTTATAACTTTTTAATAACAATCTGTGACCAACATGACCACATAGGTACTTTGGTACAGTATAGGCTGGAAGTTACTTAGAGCACAGAGTTCAATACTGGTTTAAACTGCAAATTAAATATGGGAAAATTTAAGTGTTGAAGTGAATTTCAAAAGATTTGTGAGAAAAGCCTACAGAAGAATTTTCTTCTGTAAAAAGCAATAGAAAACTATAAAATGAAACTTTTTGTAAATAAAGGCATAATCAGAATTTAATATCCTCACTGGCATTGCTACTCTTTTTGCGTCGCACATATAGCACTGCAATTCCCACGATAACAACCAGTACCACAACTGCAATAGAGATGCCACTAGCCGTGCCGGCTGCCTGGTTTGCTGCTCCTGATTTCTTAGCTGGAACAGCCACTACAAAACAGGTAACAATATTTGTGTAATAAACATAGAATTGGTCAATTTACCTTATTTTAAATGCTTCAACATTTACCTCCATGTAAGTATGTGCTGTGGCTCAATGGGGGAACTGCATTGAAACATTTGGAATACTGGAAAAATGTTGCATGTACATTAAAAGCTGTTCACTATAAAACCTTGTACAACTCAATTGCAACTAAGTTACCTATTGGAAACAAACAACATTATTAAAAAACTTTCAGAGAGAAGAATATTCTGTTTGTACTAGGAGGCGTACCGCGAGGCGTAAACCAAAATCACAAGCACAAAAATGCTTGGGCTTCGTCATAAAACTGGCCCTGTTGATATTTTTCCATTTTTAGCAGAACTCAATCGAGTTAATTTTTTCAACTAACGGCTTTGAGGTTTTTATTATTTGTGTTTAACAGATAGACAGTTAAATGTTTGCAGAGACTCTCAAATGCTAATAAAGTTGTATTGCAAAGCACTCAATCACAAATTCCGCTTACCATTAAAGACTGTTTGGTTTTTTTTATGTATCATAGTTTCTCTGATTAAAGTTTACTTATATTTATAAAAAAACATAGTGTCTTTTTGTATTAAGGATACCCAAAAGCATTGCAAACACATAAATATAATTGTTTTTTATAAGTTACCTTTTTTACCAGCATATTAATGTTATTAGAAATTTTAGTGACGACTAAAACTTTGCTGCATTTTAGCAGAATTGTTTTTAGAAACCTATACGCTGCCTTCTGCTGGTAAACCTATATAATAATGGTACTTGGCCACAAGATATGTTGAGAACAACAACAAAAATTTGTCTCTGCATAGATCTTGTTATATCTTAAGTAGAAATACTTAGTTTTCTGATCTTATCAATTTGAAACTAAAATCAATTTTTGTCACTGCATCATACAAATGGAATAAGAGCTTTCAGGCGCCTTAAATTGCAACTCTAAAGTAATAGCTCACAACTGCTTAAATAAACCTCTTGCATTTCCATTAACAAAACACAACTTGGCGCTAAAAGGTTTATAAACATCACAGGCGATTTCATCACTTTGGTTTGTTCTGCATATATTTCAAAAGAGCAACCACTTTATAGTTTTTATAAATCATTATTATTTTTAAAAAGCGGTTGGTTCTAAAAGAAACCTCTAATATGTAAAGTCTGAATATTGCTGCAGTTCAAACACATCTTCATACATTTCAAAATATTAACTGCATATTGCAGTAACTAATATGCATTTTATTGCACACAGCAGCATGGCTAGTATTAGACGGGTATTAAAAATCAGCTTACAAACGGTGACAGGTAATGTAGGTGCTTGCAACTTGCCATTAGCCTGGCACATTGCCAATGTCTCATTAGAGTAAGCTAGTGCTTTGAGTACTTACCAATCAGAGCCGTCACAGCAGGCATAAAATGATGTTGCGCACCGCAAAGTGCTATGCGTGTTTTCACCCACATAGCAACATATATCATCACAGAATTCAATGCAGCTCGCATAGCTTAATTGGTAAGATATTCGCCTGGTGAATGAGAGGTTTCAAGATGAAATTTAGCATAAAACGGATATTTCATTACTAACTTTAATAGCTATAGCTGGGGAAACCCGAAGCACGCAGATACACAAACTTTAAGATTAATTAATATAGATACTAGTTCAATATTACGCACATTTTATTGGAATTCCTTCGTCAGTTTGGACAATTGATAAGCCTTTTGCTTTGAACTCAACGACGCACCACCAGTAATAGTTGACAAGGTCATCAAAGCTGTTAGAGTCCAGCAGCAACACCAGTGAAGAGTTAATATACATATCCTCTTTAAATGTTGAGATGGACTAAATACAATAGACATGTTAGAGGGTAAAATTAGTAAAAATAGCTGAATAAAGTTTTCTTTGTTTTACAGACAAGATAAGGAATTCTAAACCTAACTTTAATGAACTGATTAAAAAATTAAAAACCATAATGATTCAATTCAAATGTAATTAAGCAGTAAAACTATTAAATTGCTAAAATACAGTTAATTCTAACATATTTTAATTATACAATGTATATTTTAATATACATATACATGTATGAGGTGATTAGTATTTATGTTCTAAAATAGAATTGGTTTAGAGCCATTTTTACCGCTTCCAGACTTGCAAATAAAACATTGGAAATCCTTAATTTCTACATATCTACATTATATCTCCTTATTTCGCTTGTATTTATTTTTCACGGGCATTATGGTTTTGCTATTTAATACGCTAGGTTTTTTGCTACATTTTTTCAAGTGTAAAAGTGTTTCTGATGGTCTTTTTTTTAAATTTACTTAACCCTGGCAATTGTACAAAAAAATCTAAGAAAAGAGGAACGCGTATACAATCCGTAAAAATGACCTTGTTAGTTTATAAGTTTCTACTTTGCGGTAATTTTTACATAAAATAAATGTTTTATATTAAGTTCAAATCAGTTAATTATGAAAGTTAAATCTAAACTAAACAATTAAACTTTACAAGGGCTCAAAACTAGTTGGTTCTGTTAATGACAAAAAATGGGATTTTTTATCAAAAAAATAGTGGTAATTAAATAGCAATGAATAATGAAAAGTAGTTTTAAATTTTTGCTGGAGAAGTTGTTTAGTTGTTTGAAACAAATTTACCAAGAACTCTTTTACCTACTTTCGCTCTGTTTTTAAAACTGAAGTTGTTGTTTTGATACTTGAAACAAAAGTTTATGAATTGGTTTTGAGCTTCAATTTACTATTTTTGTAATAGGTTCGTCTTGATATATGTACAAACTTTGTTAACAGCATTTGGTTTTGACAGCAGTAGCACCAGAAATTGTGGCAGCGCATGAACAAAACTGGTTTGCATTATTATTATTAGCATTTGTGTTATTGACTTTTTTGTTAGCAACTATTAGCAACAAAATGGGATTTTCTTATAATGAAAAATAATTAATTAAATAACAATGAATGATTTAAAATAGTTTTACATTTTTGCTAAAGAAATTACTTAGTTGTTAGGAACAAATTTGGCAAAAAATCTTGTATTGATGTTTGCTCTGTTTTTTGAAGCTGATTTTATTGCTTTAAGCTTTAAACTAAAGTTTTCAGAGTTATCATCACACGGTTTTAATGGTATCAGCACCTGAAACTCTGGCTGTGCATAAATAAAACTGTTTTGCTCTATGATTTGCTCTATGATTATTATCATTATTTGTGTTACTGACTATTTTTGTTATCCCTGTGCAAATTTATGACAATTTTCACAATGCATAGAACTAAAACTGGTCAGCCTGTCATTACAGCAAAATCTTTGAGGTCATAACCTAAGAGTTTAGCATAAAAAGCAGTATTTAGAAAGTACTTTCACTACACATATTCCTATGCAAGTGTATTCTCAAAAATGGCAACATGTGTTTGGCCATGGCATTTAAGTTATAGCCTGAGTACCTGAATTCCAGTTAGGTCAGTAGACTCAACTGAGCGTATAATTCCATCTTTAATTTTAATTGCATCGGTCTTCCAGAACATTCCAACATCTCTGACTTCTGGGGTGTAGTTGTATGCACATTCAAATTTGTAAACTTGTGAAAATCCTTTAGGATTCGATGGTACTTGTATGTCACTGGTTGGTGTTTGGGTAAAGGTAGGTTTGCCTGTCAAGAAAGAAGGTAGAATATTGCAATTAATAATACCTTGCAAGTAGCAACAGAAATAATATAAGAAAAAGAGTAAAATTTGCTTGCCTCTTATTGGTCTGTAAATGTGATTTTTGTTTTCGTATGAAAGTTACCAAATTTTTTTAATTTTGCTATATTGAATTTTCTGAGCCCATGAAAATACTTTAGTTTTTGCTGCTTCAGATGAAAAGTAATTGTCACTAGAGGTATCTTCAAAGTGTGGAAACTATTTCAAGCCCACTATACTTATCTCCTTGCTAAGTATGTACAATTTTTAACTATGTCACCAGAGAAGTAGTCTATACAAACATTGGACTTGCTTGTTTTCAACTTAACCTTTTCACTACCAACCATGAACAAATTTGGCTATCGGCTTAGTGCCAGCCATTTTATCGAAAATTGCCGATATTGCTTCATGATATGTATACAGTATTTTTTTCAATGTCTATTTCTATATAGAACATTTGTGGAACATATTTTATTTTGCTAACATTTTAACCAACATTGTTATGCAAAATTTCAATGGATAAATACTTTGCGAAATGATAAAGCTATGTGAAGCTATGATCGATGCTACGGTAAAACAATCCTCCACAATTTTCCTTACTCTTACAAAACCATTACTTTCACCACTATCAAAGACAGTGCTGCTACTTTAATTATCTGTATAATCTCGAAATTCTGAATCTGAATTGGCTATAACGTCATCAACATAACTAATTACCTGTTTTCTAACTCGCACGTGGTACTTAATGAACTCGCACAATAAATGTTCTATTTTAGATTAGAAATTTTCAAACAAAAATTTAAAACTGCTTCATTGTTTTAGGCTAATTTTATTGAGAAATCTTTGAACAACACTGTCAATTTCATAACAGTCTTAAAGACCGTGGGTGAAGTTGTCAACAAATAATAAAGCTAAGTTACCACGCCATGGCTGGGAAAGTCGCTAGCATGCGTCTGTGGCAGTCGACCCTGGAAAACGTATAAATGCGTTGACGGCAGCAAAAAAGTTAATTTGGCATTAGCTTAGCGTTGTTAGAAAGCAAGTGTAAATGTTTTGATTTTTGATGTTTACACGTGTACTTATCAGTTAATCTAAAAATGTTTGTACGTGAAAATAATTTTATTGTGAATATTTTATTAGTTTTTTAATATATTTTAAATATGTTTGGCCCTAGAGTATTTCTGTAGTTATATATACATACTAGCTAAACTACCTGGCGTTGCCAAAGTAATTAAAAAGTCTTTGGACAGAAAACTGATTTTTATTTAACATAGCAACATTTGCCATTCTAATTTTTAAACTTCATATCATGGGAAGTGTTTTGTGTAGTTGAAATAAATAAGGAGAGAAAAAAAAACAACTGTAAAGTTTTTCAAATTTTATCAAACGACTTTAACGTTCAAACTTCATATTGTGAGAAAAAGTTTTTGTGCAAGTCAAATCAATTTAAAAGAAATAAAAAACTATAATAAAGTTTAAATGTGAAATAATGAGCAAGTAAACTCTAAATTAAGTCTATTTTGCTACGATTACAATAAAAAATAATTTGGTATACAATTTTATGATTTTAGTTCGTTTTGGTGCTGGCACGTGAAAATTGACTTGCCAGTTTTCACTGCCAGCATTAAAGTCACTGCTGGCCGAGAAATTAAATGTTCATGGCTAGACTAAAGTCATTTTAGTTACCCATAGCTACTATTATTAACATATACTTTTGTTACTACTCATCATCATTACTTTGTTACTAATGATGATGATTTTTACCAGGAGGTGATTGCATTAAATAGTTACAATGGGTTTTTATACCCCTCTATGTATGTCTATAGCCTAAGAAACTTTTGCATGCCAACACTGGCATGAAAAAACGTTCAGTTACTGGGTCCTTTTCTCAGGGATTATTTAATCTGATAGCCTAACGGGTCAATTTCAAAAATAGCGGTAACCGACAAGAAGGTTGCAAGTGCAATTCAATAAACATTAATTATTGTCACAAAAACTATAAAAATACAAATTTTATGCTATCACTGTGCTTAGATCGTAGTACAGTCTTGGTCAGACTGTTGTTACCACTGTGCTCAGATCGTAGTACAGTCTTAGTGAGGAAGAAAAATAGTACTTCACAGTAAAAAAATACTCATGAAGTCAGCCAACAAGTTTCAAACAGACAGAGATATCAGGCAACAAAATTACCACGTCTCACACTTTTTTTTGAAAAGCTAGCCTTAGCACAAAAGCAGACTATGGTGGAAACACGTTACCCAACCAGAGGTTTTGGGCCATCTGCAAGTAAGCTAGAAAACTGAATCCCATTGACATCGCCACATCAGAAATCAGTATCACAAACCAAATGTATCATAATTTCTCCACCTAATTAACACATAGCTAATGTTCATGAAAGTGGCTAGGCAAAGATGTCTGTGACTTACCATAGACAAGAAGTCTACTTGATACAGAGATGGGGCCAACATCATTGGTGGCTACACACTCAACGCTCATGGTGTGCTTCTGCGTAACATCTTGAATCATGAATGAGGTAGGGTTAATAGGAGTTACATAATCATAATAACCTGCAAGAATAATAAAGTGGATTTAGGTTAGTTGGCTAAGAAGGTTTGTCTGATCCCTGACCTTCTGCTTTGAAGGAATTGCAAGTCTCAACTTGTTGCTGCTTTGGTAAGGGGAAAATAGCACTTCCTTTGGGTCCTGAAAAGTGGGTGTAAATGACCAGAGTAATGCAACTGTCCTGCTGGTGCACTGTGATGCTGGTACAATCTGAGATTATGGTACAATCTAAGAGATCGCCAGCCTAGTTGATTATTGGAGATGATATGGCGCCTTACAGTGCCTCGCGTTGCGCGTTCACAACTCGAGTTGTACAACTCGAGTTGCACAACTCGAGTTGTGAACGCGCAGCGCGACTTTTCAAAAGTAAGGTGCAATATATTGGTATTACGGTAGCATAACCGTAGATCTGGTTATATTAACGATGGTACATCAAGAGGCACCCGTTAGCTAATAGAAATTAAACTATGTGTGTACTGTAAAACTAGAACTAATAGCGAATTATTAGAATTATACTGTGCCGAGTTTGCAACTCGAGTTGTACAACTCGAGTTGCACAACTCGAGTTGTACAACTCGAGTTTGTAAATATAACTCGAGTTGTACAACTCGAGTTATATTTACACTCGAGTTGTACAACTCGAGTGTAAATATAACTCGAGTTGTACAACTCGAGTTGCACAACTCAAGTTCATCAAAACCCAAGCCGAGTTCTTTCAACAGCAACTCGAGTTCAAAAACTCGGCTTGAGAACATCTCATCATTTTATTTTCTCTAGCAATATTTTCTATATATGGAATTTATTTTGGTGCATCATTTAATGCCGTTGAAATAATTTCTATGTTCATTTTCGGTGTTCATTCAGTTTTTTGTCAGGTTCTAGAGAAATAACTCATTTTCATTTGAAAAAGAAGTGGCCTACCTCCTACATAGATTGTTTTTAGTTTGCTTTTACATTCTACAATTGTTTTTTTCTCGTTCTATTTATAGAAATAAATATGCGCAAATATCGCCAATATATATATATAATTTAAATGTGTTTATATATTTAATTTATTAGTGTTAAATTTCTGTAAATGTTCTGTAAATGAGACACCCCAATTACTCACTTTGCTTTTTTTACAAACCCGTATTAGTTTTGCGTATAACACAACTCGAGTTAATCATAAACCCAGGCCGAGTTGTACAATTCGACAACTCGAGTTGGACAACACGGCAACTCGAGTTGTTCAACTCGTGTTGTGAACGCGCAACGCGAGGCACTGTAAGGCGCCATA